>NC_092107.1:7577536-7877536 GCF_045679555.1 Salvelinus alpinus
ACACACATACACGCACTCACAATCACACACCATTACATCCATGTACACATACTATAGTGTGCAAGTAGACCCTCATGGCTGAACACACCAAGACATGGTTATAGATACGACATTATGGGGGGGTTCTACAGTGTTATTGGGGGCAGGACAAGGGGTATGGGGTATGGGGTAGAACACACTTGACCTTTTCAGCAGGAGTGACAGAGCTTTAGGGAGGGGTGGGGGAGGGAGGTAGGGGTGGTGGTGGGGGTTAGCGGCTAGCAGAGGTGACCTTTCACTAAGCTCTTCTCTATTCTACTCCTCTCCTCTCTCCCTCTGCTCTCCTCCTCTTGTCTACTGCCTGGTCAGCTACATCTATATCAGCCCAGCACACAGGGAGGAGGGAGATTGGGGAGGACAGGCACAGAGAGGAGGAGGGAGATGGAGGTTGGGACAGATAGGTGGGGGGGGACAGATTTGAGGGGGGCCAGATAGGAGGAGGGAGGTGGAGGGGGGGACAGATAGGAGGAGGGAGGTGGAGGAGGGGACAGATAGGAGGAGGGGGGTGGAGGGGCAGGCCTTGGCGGGGTGCGGGGGGTGGGCACTGTGTTCTTATCCTCTTATCTTGCAGATATTAGTATACATGCGGAATCCGTGGATGGATACCTAGAGAATCATCATCTTTACTCTCCATCTCTGTCCTCAGTCATCCTGCTGGTAGACAGTGTTTCAGATCTCACTATAGCGTTCTTCATTTTCTGCTTCCCTCTTACTTTACCTTTTATTTTATTTCCGTCTCTCTCTCTCGCTCTCTCTCCGTCCCTCCGCCACCCTCCCTCCACCCCTCCTCCCTCCAGTTCCCATCTTTGCATGTGCCTGATTCAATCGTGGTGACATGCCCCGTGGCTAGTTCAGGTCCCTCTGTGTTCGTCTCTGTCTGTGTGCTCTAGTTAGCTCCACTCTGTTGGTAGAGGCTGTTATTGTCCTGTGGGAGGGAGAGTGTAAAGTCCTGCAGCATGTCTCTATACATATCAGGTGCTAGAGTTGTAGTGTGTGGCCACTGGGTTGACAATAAGCGCAATAATAATGTAAGCACTAAATTTACCATAGTGATGTAACACAACATTAATACTGTCTATCATAGTGATGTAACACAACATTAATACTGTCTATCATAGTGATGTAACACAAAAGTAACACTGTCTACCATAGTAATATAACACAACAGTAACACTGTCTACTATAGTGATGTAACACAACAGTAACACTGTCTACCATAGTGATGTAACACAACAGTAACACTGTCTACCATAGTGATGTAACGCAACAGTAACACTGTCTACCATGGTGATGTAACGCAACAGTAACACTGTCTACCATAGTGATGTAACAGAACTGTAACACTGTATACCATAGTGATGTAACACAACAGTAACACTGTCTACCATAGTGATGTAACACAACAGTAACACTGTCTACCATAGTGATGTAACGCAACAGTAACACTGTCTGCCATAGTGATGTAACACATCAGTAACACTGTCTACCATAATGATCTAACAGAACTGTAACACAGTATACCATAGTGATGTAACACAACAGTAACACTGTCTACCATAGTGATGTAACACAACAGTAACACTGTCTACCATAGTGATGTAACACAACAGTAACACTGTCTACCATAGTGATGTAACACAACAGTAACACTGTCTACCATAGTGATGTAACACAACAGTAACACTGTCTACCATAGTGATGTAACACAACAGTAACACTGTCTACTATAGTGATGTAACACAACATTAATACTTTCTACCATAGTGATGTAACACAACAGTAACACTGTCTACCATAGTGATGTAACACAACAGTAATACTGTCTACCATAGTGATGTAACACAACAGTAACACTATCTACCATAGTGATGTAACACAACAGTAACACTGTCTCCGTAGTGATGTAACACAATAGTAACACTGTCTACCATAGTGATGTAACAGAACTGTAACACTGTCTACCATAGTGATGTAACACAACAGTAACACTGTCTACCATAGTGATGTAACACAACAGTAATACTGTCTACCATAGTGATGTAACACAACAGTAATATTGTCTACCATAGTGATGTAACACAACAGTAACACTATCTACCATAGTGATGTAACACAACAGTAACACTGTCTACCATAGTGATGTAACACAACAGTAACACTGTCTGCCATAGTGATGTAACACAACAGTAACACTGTCTCCGTAGTGATGTAACACAATAGTAACACTGTCTACCATAGTGATGTAACAGAACTGTAACACTGTCTACCATAGTGATGTAACACAACAGTAACACTGTCTACCATAGTGATGTAACGCAACAGTAACACTGTCTACCATAGTGATGTAACACAACAGTAACACTGTCTACTATAGTGATGTAACACAACATTAATACTGTCTATCATAGTGATGTAACACAACAGTAACACTGTCTACCATAGTGATGTAACACAACAGTAATAATGTCTACCATAGTGATGTAACACAACAGTAACACTGTCTACCATAGTGGTGTAACACAACAGTACCACTGTCTACCATAGTGATGTAACACTGTGTGCTATTGTGATGTAAAACAACAGTAACACTGTCTACCATAGTGATGTAACACAACAATAATAATGTCTACCATAGTGATGTAACACAACAGTAACACTGTGTGCTATTGTGATGTAACACAACAGTAACACTGTCTACCATAGTGATGTAACACAACAGTAACACTGTCTACCATGGTGATGTAACACAACAGTAACACTGTCTACCATAGTGATGTAACGCAACAGTAACACTGTCTACCATAGTGATGTAACACAACAGTAACATTGTCTACCATAGTGATGTAACACAACAGTAAAACTGTCTACCATAGTGATGTAACACAACAGTAACATTGTCTACCATAGTGATGTAACACAACAGTAACATTGTCTACCATAGTGATGTAACAGAACTGTAACACTGTCTACCATAGTGTTGTAACACAACAGTAACATTGTCTACCATAGTGATGTAACACAACAGTAACACTGTCTTCCGTAGCGATGTAACACAACAGTAACACTGTCTACCATAGTGATGTAACACAACAGTAACACTGTCTACCATAGTGATGTAACACAACAGTAACACTGTCTACCATAGTGATGTAACATAACAGTAACACTGTATACCATAGTGATGTAACAGAACTGTAACACTTGTCTACCATGGTGATGTAACACAACAGTAACCTTGTCTACCATGGTGATGTAACACAACAGTAACATTGTCTACCATGGTGATGTAACACAACAGTAACACTGTCTACCATAGTTATGTAACACAACAGTAACACTGTCTACCATAGGGGCCAGTGTAAACTACAGGAATGCTGTAGTTATCTTTAGGTTGATATCTTATCTAAAACACACCCAAGAAATACATTTTCCTCTCTGTACACACACGGCTTACAGTAAAGTGGATCTCCATTAGTATTGAACAGCTCCATGAGAAAGATGGCTAGTCATTGTTTTTAATAGACAGAGAAGAAACATGATACCTGGCTGATATCAGGCTGGAGGCATTAAACCGGCTCTCCTGAGGCTCATCCTGTTTATTAAGCTGCGTCCCAAATGATAGCACCCTATTCTCTATCTAGCTAGTGCCTTACTTTTGATGAGAACCCTGGTCAAATATATAGGACTATATAGGGACGTGGATTTTATCACAGTCTGGCTGGAGAGAGAATAGCTGCTATCAAAACTCAGGAGTCTAATATCACTGAATGCTTTAGTTTCAACAGTAGTGTTCCTCCCTGTTTGACCACAACTAGTGCAGTGGGGTTTATGTGTTGAGTAGTGCAGTGATGTTGTCAGTTGTATGTACAGTAACATAGACTGTGTGTGTAGTGTAGCGCGTGTTGAGTTATGTGGTGTGTGTTATTTTTTCCCTTGTATGTATTGTTGTGTGTGTACATTGTGTTTTCATGCTGCTGGCTGCCTTTATCCTCTACTCACCCTGTGTGTGTGTGTGTGTGTGTGTGTGTGTGTGTGTGTGTGTGTGTGTGTGTGTGTGTGTGTGTGTGTGTGTGTGTGTGTGTGTGTGTGTGTGTGTGTGTGTGTGTGTGTGTGTGTGTGTGTGTGTGTGTTAAAGTATGTGTACTGTGTGTGTTTTCATGCTGCTGGGTGCCTTTCCCCTCTAACCCTGCCTGTGTGTTCTGACAGGCCCTGGAAAGTGAGTTCGTGTCATGTCAGCTGCATCAGTGGGTTGACCTTATTTTCGGCTACAAGCAGCGTGGGCCCGAGGCGGTGCGCGCCCTCAATGTCTTTCACCACCTGACCTACGAGGGTTCCGGTAGCCTGGACAGCATCACTGACCCCGCCCTCAGAGAGGTACGCCTTGACACGACACGCTACGATATGCACGTCACTGTCACCATGGACACCAAACCCCACTCCTCCCATCTACCCAGCTCCACCATAGATAGATAGTGCTGCTTCTGTCTGGGTTCCGTTCAGTTAATATATTTGGTATTTCACAGGAATTTGTCTATCAAACCATAATCATTTACAGACAACAGGACATAGATGACAACAACCACATAAAACACATATAGAGTACACACAGATATGGGTTTACAGTATAGTTGTTGCAAATACATGATCAATACAGTACAAAGTCAAGGGTAGCTTTATTTACTATCTCTCATTCACTCCATTTACACTTGACATTATTCTTTACTACTCCTATATTACCGCAGACTCACTCACTCACTCACTCACTCACTCACTCACTCACTCACTCACTCACTCACTCACACCCAGGTCAATGAATGTTAGTCTGAAGTGTTGTTTGATATAAATCATCAAGGGGTCATCTAGTGAATAGACATGGGAGTGAATCCTCTAATTTACATTTAATTAATTGACTAGATCTGAACTGTTCTCTGAGCGACAGGAAGCTGTGAATAGCTTAATTGCAGAGAGAGAGAAAGAGGGGAGGTGGTAGAGGGGGAAGAAGAGAGAAACCGAGGTAGGGAGAGAGAGGGAGGTAGAGAGAGGGAGGTAGAGAGAGAGAGAGGGAGGTAGAGAGAGAGAGGGAGGGAGGTAGAGAGAGAGGGAGGTAGAGAAAGAGAGAGGGGTAGAGAGCGCAAGGAAGAGGAGGTAGAATGAGAGAGAGGTAGAGCGGGAGAGGAGGAGGTAGAGAGAGGGTGGTAGAAAGAGCAAGAGGAGGAGGTAGAGAGAGAGGAAGGTAGAGAGAGAGCAGGAGAGCGAGGGAGAGGGAGGAAGAGAGAGAGAGGGAGGTAGAAAGAAGTAGAGTGAGGGAGAGAGAGAGGGAGGTATATAGAGAGAGGGAGGTATAGAGAGAGACAGGGAGGTAGAGAGAGAGAGAGAGGGAGGGAGAGGAGGAGGTAGAAGGAGAGGGAGGTAGAGCGGGAGAGGAGGAGGTAGAGAGAGGGCGGTAGAAAGAGAGGGAGGTAGAGAGCGAGAGGAGGAGGTAGAGAGAGAGGAAGGTAGAGAAAGAGAAAGCAGGAGAGCGAGGGAGAGGAGGTAGAGAGAGAGGGAGGGAGAAGGAGAGGTTAGTATAGATAGGGAATGCAAGGGAGAGGGAGATAGATAGGTCGAGAGGAGGAGGAGGAGAGCTGAGACTACAGCAGTAGCAGCTGGCATGCAGCAGCAGTGTGGTGTTTCCAGTGTGATCTCCTCTCCCTGTGATATCCACCATCTGCCGTCTGCAAAACAACTCATTTATATCCCGTCACTTCCCGGGCCGCCTTTATCTATCAAGTGACCACTATGCAAATCACTCAGCTGCCTAATTACCAAACAATATGGACAACGGCTTTGGTTTTCATTATTTCCTCTCATGCTTTTTCAGACAATGGCAATTATTGGAGTCATCTGGCTGTGAGGTTTTGGAAGCTGTCTGTCTGCCACCCTGCGAGGCGATAGTGTTAGAATGGGAGCTGACTGTGTAGCTTCATACTGCCTAATGGTGGTGACCAGTTGATGTTGTCTCCTTTCTGACATGTGTCTGTGTGTGTTGGAGGGAGGACTCAGCTAAATGCAACAGATATGATAAGTACTAATGAAGGTATGCCTGAATGCCGTGAGTCCTTCGTCAGATCCTCCTATTCTTACTCCATAGCAGGGGAATAATTACTGTCTGTCATTTACTCAGAGATCAGAAACCTAAGGTCAAGTCTGCAAAACAACAAATTCATCTGTGAGAGATAATATGTAGCTCAAGGAAGAAAGTTTCAATGCTTCAGACAATAGACCTTCTATCTCAAGCACTACAATTAACGATAGACATAAACCTGCATCCCACATGGCACTCTATTCCCTACACAGTGCACTACTTTTGAGCAGAGCCCTATGGGAAAAGGCTGCCTTTTGGGATGCATCCCAAGGATAGATTTGGCTGATAATGATGGAAGTGGTGGGATCCCTGTGTGGAGATGCTCCCAGTCAAAGGATCCCATCATGGTTTGATTTCAGCTGACCCACCAGCCAGTCAGCCAGCCAGTCTATCAGTCAGCCAGCCAGCCAGTCTATCAGTCAGCCAGCCAGCCTATCAGTCAGCCAGCCAGTCTATCAGTCAGCCAGCCAGCCTATCAGTTAGTCAGTCAGTCAGCCATTCTGAGTGGATGTGCTCATTGGCTCCAAAACATTCTGGGATGTGCTGATTGGTTCCAGAACTTTCTGAGATGTGCTGATTGACTCCAAAACATTCTGGGATGTGTTGATTGGTTCCAGAACTTTCTGAGATGTGCTGATTGACTCCAAAACATTCTGGGATGTGTTGATTGGCTCCAGAACATTTTAGGATGTGTTGATTGGCTTCAGGCAGGTACTGGTTCATACCTGTCTGACAGGTGCAACCGCAGGTCTGACATTAACCACTGCAATTATGGCATTAAAATGTCAAGGAATTAGAAAGTCCGAATGAGAGATAATCATTCCTCTGACTAGGTGTCAGATTAGACTGGCTGATGGCGGCTGCTGTTAAATGCGTCCGGTCCACCCGGGCTGTTGTTGGCTAAGACAGGCGTCCGGGCCGTGGTTGGCTGAGGGCACAGTGACAGGTCTACTGGGCGCGCTGCTGGAACAGCAGTCCTACTACAGCCTTGATGTCGATCCTGACAGCCTTCTCATATGGAAAACATGACAGCAGCCCCCTGATACAGACCCTGCTGTGTCACTCAGGCATAAACAGACAAATTATTCATCAGTGAGGCTGTTCTTCTGCAGACAGCCAGTCACACAGCCTCCAGTTAGAAGGCCCATTACTGCCTATTGAAGGGACAAACAACATGGGGGGGGATGTGTGCTAGCCCAATGAAGGTGTCCTTGTGATGACAGAAGCTTTGAAGCTGCTTTCATTATGCTTACCGCAGTCACCTAGCCGTGGTAGCAGCCCTGCCATGCTGGTGTTTAAATAGTTGACCTCAACTATAAGAAGATCCCTTGATAAGCTATACATAACTTAAAAGACACAGATTCCTGGTGATGGTAGCTGTGGCTGTGACAACATTGTTAGAGACAAGCCGGTGTACTTCTACATACGGTAGTTCACATGTCAACTCAGAGACGGTCATTCCCAGAGACACTTCAGGCTAACTTCTGTCTGTGGTGAAAGGATTGCCTACAGCCAATCCACACTGGCTCATCTCAAAGTCACTAACATTGTTCCAATGACAATGGGGAATGTTAACTTCATAACGTGTTAACTTCATAACCTCACAACAAGGTTTTAATAGTGGAATTCAAAACATCTCCTTTGGCTTTGTGTGGGTGCGGGTAGTGCCTTGGTTAAAGTTTGTGCGTCAATGTTTCTTACAGATCCTTTAGAATGTAATTATATGATAATTAAGAACTAGAGTCATCACACTTCCAGAGGAAAACTCTGATCTCAACTCCACAGAGAAACACAATCTATTCATATGACCCATCCGTGTTGATTTGGTGTGTGGAGCATTCATTCTATGTGGGTGAAAGGTGATGCATACCTGACGAACAGGAGTTCGTTAGTTCCTACTTCCCAGGTACAATGAGTCAGTACTATACCACGCATTATACCTGTCTGTCTGTTGTCCATCCCCCTGCCCGCCCGTCCATCCGTCTGTCTGCCCCCCAGGCCAGGTGATAGCTGCTGATACACCTGTGTGTCCATCCCCCTGCCCGCCCGTCCATCCGTCGGTCTGCGCCCCAGGCCAGGTGATAGCTGCTGATACACCTGTGTGTTCATCCCCCTGCCCGCCCGTCCATCCGTCTGTCTGCCCCCCAGGCCAGGTGATAGCTGCTGATACACCTGTGTGTTCATCCCCCTGCCCGCCCGTCCATCCGTCTGTCTGCCCCCCAGGCCAGGTGATAGCTGCTGATACACCTGTGTGTTCATCCCCCTGCCCGCCCGTCCATCCGTCTGTCTGCCCCCCAGGCCAGGTGATAGCTGCTGATACACCTGTGTGTTCATCCCCCTGCCCACCCGTCCATCCGTCTGTCTGCCCCCCAGGCCAGGTGATAGCTGCTGATACACCTGTGTGTTCATCCAGGCAGGTTGGTTGATGCTGGGAGCTACATCAGCAGATAGTTACGCAATACGTGCCACTTATCAGCCAAAAGACAAGCAGGGCCTTAAAGCAGGCGGTCTGTAAATGAATGAACTGCCTGTTAAGTCTTCTAGATGGCTGTTGAGATACAGGTGATTTTCTGACACACCAACCGCAGAGAGGATTAGCGCTATTGGCATGTTGTTGTGATGGTCGGGAGAAAACATGTACTTCAGATAACCTTCAATCACTCTGCTCTCTGTCTCTCTCTCTGCTCTTTCTCTCTCTCTCTCTCTCTCTCTCTCTCTCTCTCTCTCTGCTCTCTCTTTCTCTCTCTGCTCTCTGTCTCTCTCTCTCTGCTCTCTGTCTCTCTCTCTGCTCTTTCTCTCTCTCTCTCTCTCTCTCTCTGCTCTCTCTCTGCTATTTTCTCTCCCTCTCTCTCTGCTCTCTCTCCCTCTCTCTCTCTCTCTGCTCTCTCTCTGCTATTTTCTCTCCCTCTCTCTCTGCTCGCACTCTTTCTTTGCCTATGGAAATATAGCAGTTGTACACGGTCAACGTTCTCCAGGAGAACCAAAATAATTATTCTGTACATTTTTTCTGATGTCTTCCACATGGCCCTCTGGTTCTTTCTGATCTCTGGATCAGATTTCGCTATGTGAATAGACGTGGTGACCCTGACCCCAGCCCTCACCTAAAATAGCTATAATGGGACTAGGTTATTACTTGACGGACTGCGTAGTAAAGAACCACTGACTGATAATGGTTGCCAAATGTGCTCGCCGCTCTACGACTCATGGGAAACATCCACTGGTGTCCTACAATGTTCAACTGACCAGGGGGCTTCACCTCTCTGGTGCTATGCATGATGGGAAGTGACCTGGGGATTGTGGGTAGATGGTCCTGGCTAAGGATCACCTTCTACCCAGAACACATTGCTCCCACTATGGCATGTGGTTGCCAATGGAAGCTGTAGATACTGAGTTGTGTGTACTGTCTAGTACTGCATGTGTGTGCATTTGCTCTCTGCCTTTGTTCCAGGGCCAATAACATGGACGTGGGGCTTGCTGCAGTCTTAGCATCATGTCAGTCCAGGTTAGCGTCAGTGTGGAGGGTCCCGGGATGGGAATGGTTAACTGAAGCATGTTAATAGGGAAAGGGTTGTCTCTTCCATACTAACACTTGGATGACTCTGCAGGCTGAGAGGGGAGGAAATGGGGAGAAAGGGGGGAGGATCTAGGCGAATTGTCAGTGCACCCCTCTCGTCCCTCTACGCCCCTCCTCGGAGGCACGGCTGAGTTAGGATTTGCTTGCATTGTCAACTAACGCATTGACCCATCACTTTGATGATTATTGATAGTGACAGCAGTATCTCTCTTTTTCTCTCCTCTTCCTCTCTCTCTCATCTCTCTCCTCTCTCTGTCTCCCTCTCTCTGTTCATTCTCTCCTCCCCCTTTCTCTGTCTCTCTGTCTACCCTCTCCCCTGCTCTCCCCCTAAATCGCTGTCTCCCCCCTGCTCTCCCCCTCTCTATTGCTGTCTCTCCCCTTCTCTCCCCCTCTCTATCGCTGTCTCTTCCCTGCTCTCCCCCTCTCTATCGCTGTCTCTTCCCTGCTCTCCCCCTCTCTATTGCTGTCTCTCCCCTGCTCTCCCCCTCTATATCGCTGTCTATCACTGCCCCCCCCTCTCTCTCTCCCTCTCTATCGCTCGCTCTCTCTCTCCTCCCGCTCTCCTCAGGCGATGGAGCAGCAGATTCTGATTGTTGGACAGACTCCGTCTCAGTTGCTCATCGAGCCACATCCTCCTCGCAGCTCGGCCATGCACCTGGTGAGACACACAGCATGCTGGAAAAATTATTTCCACTGCGTCTCTGTCTATCTGTGTGCGTGTGTGTGTCCATGCAAGTGTGTCTCTGCATTCTAGTGTGTGTGTTTGTATGTTGTGTTTTTGGTGTGTGTGGTAGTCCCATCTCTCCATGGTGAGAGAGAGAAGATGTTGTCAGTAGGTTTCTCTATGCTCTCTTTTCTACCATGTTCTCCACTCCTTGTACCCACTCCACATTTCAACTCTCATGTATGTCTGTATTCAAGCAGGCTGCAAGAACCAGGACTAAAAAGTAGAAATGTGCAATGAAAGCATCAGAAGTCAACACAGACAATACATTTACATTTTACAAGCATTTTCATCATTAAATATCAAAACCATAACAATACCAACGCCTTACTCAGTACCAGAAAATAACTGCTACCAACAGATTTCCCATTAAATGAGCAGTTGATGTGTCTGCTGTGTAGAGCAGAGGAAAGTGTGCCCCCTGCTGGCCTAGTTCTACCACAGCAGTCAGCTGCTGTCTGAGGTCTTGTTGGTTTAGTCCTTTTTACTATCCACATACAGTCAACTAAACTGAGGGCCACGTTTTCGTAGTGCCAAAGAATTGTGCAAAAATTATCTAAATTATTTAGCACTAGGAAAATGTTGTGAAGATACATGCACATGGATGGACAACCCTTGTCCCTGATGTTTCATGTACTAACCATCTGACATATAAAACAGCTCCATCTCATGTTTCTAACCCCTGTCTGTCTTTCTGTGTGTCTGCCTGTATGTCTATGTGTACAGTATGGCTCTTCTCCCTTCTTCCTCCTCTCCCCCTCTTCCTCCCCCTCCTCATCATCCTCCCTTCTCCTCCCTACCCCCCCTTTCTCCTCCTTCCTGTCCTCATCCTGCCTCCTGTCCTCCTCCTCCGTCATTATCCTCTACCTCTTCCTCCTCCTCCTCCCCCTCCTCTTCCTCCTCCCTTCCCTCCTCTTCCCTCCTCCTCCTCCTCCTCCCTCCCATCCTCTTCCTCCTCCCTCCCTCCCCTCCTTTTCCTCTTCCCCCTCCTCCTCCCTCCTGTCCTCCTCCCTACCCTCTCCCCTCCTCCTCTTCCTCCTCCCCCCTCCTCTCCTCCCCCCTCCCTCCTCCACCATGTACATGCAGCTCCTCTGTGTCTGAACCCTGTTTTACCTCCACACTAATTACCTCTCTCCATTCTGTCCCCTTCTCTCTCATCCTCCTCCATCCCACCATCCTCCACCCTCCACCCTCCACACTCCTTGTCTTCTTCTCTCTTCTACTCAATAGTGTTTCCTTCCCCAGAGTCCTCTGATGTTTAAGGACCAGATGCAGCAGGATGTGATCATGGTGTTGAAGTTTCCCTCCAACTCCCCGGTGACCCACGTAGCAGCCAACACCCTGCCACACCTCTCTGTCCCTGCCGCTGTCACCGTCACCTGTAGCCGACTGTTCGCTGTCAACCGCTGGCACAACACCGTCGGTGAGGGGACTACACACACACAGACGCCAGAAAACACAGGCCAGAACACACATACACTCACAGGCCAGAACACACATACACACACACACACACACTCACAGGCCAGAACACACACACACACACACACACACACACACACACACACACACACACACACACACACACACACACACACACACACACACACACACACACACACACACACACACACACACACACACACACACACTCACAGGCCAGAACACACATGCTCTTGTAAAATGAATTGCGTGTTCCACCACATGTGCTACCTACCACAGCAGTGGCGCTGTAAAACCCCTCCATACCAACCAGGGCTAGTATATGCACTACAGCTGTTCAGGTCTGTAGCAGCCTGGGTATGTAGCACAGCCTGGGCCTGGGTCTGTAGCACAGCACAGCCTGGGCCTGGGTCTGTAGCACAGCACAGCCTGGGCCTGGGTCTGTAGCACAGCACAGCCTGGGCCTGGGTCTGTAGCACAGCACAGCCCGGGCCTGGGTCTGTAGCACAGCACAGCCTGGGCCTGGGTCTGTAGCACAGCACAGCCTGGGCTGAGTCTGTAGCACAGCCTGGGCCTGGGTCTGTAGCACAGCACAGCACAGCCTGGGCCTGGGTCTGTAGCACAGCCTGGGTCTGTAGCACAGCCTGGGTCTGGAGCACAGCCTGGGTCTGTAGCACAGCTTGGGTCTGTTGCAGCCTGGGTCTGGAGCACAGCCTGGGTCTGGAGCACAGCCTGGGTCTGGACAAACCAGAGTTAGCCAGCACCATCTCCACAGTCCCTAATTGTACCTGATTCCCTATATAGTCCACTTCATTTGACCAGTGCCTTACCACTGCATCATATCACCCACTCTGCTACACCCCTTGGTCAGGTGAAGAGAGTCTGAGTGTTTCCACATGTTGGTCCTCAGGCATGTGTGAACAACATTACCAACCAACACTCCAAGGAACACACACACACGCAGGTGCACAAACACATACACATATACGCACACACTAACGCAAACACACACAAACACACACACACACACACACACACACACATATATACACACTTCTCGGAAACCAAACTCACCTCAGGGTCAAGGGTCACTGCAAAGCTTACTGGGAAATTAGGCTGCGACTGCACCACATTCTCCTCACACTTCCACATCTGTCACCGGATCACACACTCATTACACACACACACGCACACACACACACACCGAGTTGAGTACCTGAGTGGAGCCTTACATTCTGTCGTTAATGACCACAGCTGCAGCTCCAATGTTATTCTGTTGGAGAGAAGAAAAGTGTTCTGGGTTCCAACAATAATGAGCAGAATAATAAGGGCTTCATATTCCCAGCATGCTGCTGTGTTTCTGCCCTCCAGTCTCCCTCCAGGGGATCATAGCTCTACTCAGCCTGACAGTCAGGAACTGAAATCAATAAGCTTCATGGAAACCTTCATGAACCAACCTCTGACCATGGAGCAGGTGCTCAGGGTGTGTGTGTGTGTGTGTGTGTGTGTGTGTGTGTGTGTGTGTGTGTGTGTGTGTGTGTGTGTGTGTGTGTGTGTGTGTGTGTGTGTGTGTGTGTGTGTGTGTGTGTGTGTGTGTGTGTGTGTGTGTGTGTGTGTGTGTGTGTGTGCACACGCATGCGTGATATATACGTGTGTGTGTGTTTCCAGGTTTGAGAGGAGCGCCAGGTTACTCCCTGGAACAGGCCCACCACCTGCCCATAGAGATGGACCCTCTGATTGGTGAGTGTAACCCTGAGGCCAGGCCAGACCATTGTACTGAATACTAACTAAGTTATCCCTCTGATTGGTGAGTGTAACCCTGAGGCCAGGCCAGACCATTGTACTGAATACTAACTAAGTTATCCCTCTGATTGGTGAGTGTAACCCTGAGGCCAGGCCAGACCATTATACTGAATACTAACTAAGTTATCCCTCTGATTGGTGAGTGTAACCCTGAGGCCAGGCCAGACCATTATACTGAATACTAACTAAGTTATCCCTCTGATTGGTGAGTGTAACCCTGAGGCCAGGCCAGACCATTGTACTGAATACTAACTAAGTTATCCCTCTGATTGGTGAGTGTAACCCTGAGGCCAGGCCAGACCGTTGTACTGAATTCTAACTAAGTTATCCCTCTGTGTGTGTGTGTGTGTGTGTAGCCAACAACACCGGGAGTAACAAGCGTCAGATCACAGACTTGGTTGATCAGAGCATCCAGATCAACACACACTGCTTTGTGGTTACCGCCGACAACCGCTACATCCTGGTCTGTGGCTTCTGGGACAAGAGCTTCAGAGTTTACTCTACTGAGACAGGTAATACTAACTACCATGGTACTACTACTATAGTACCACCATAATACTACTACTATACTATACTACTATACTACACATAGGTTTATATCATAATACTGTCTCTGTGCTGCAGGTAAGCTGACCCAGATAGTGTTTGGCCACTGGGACGTGGTGACGTGTCTGGCCCGGTCAGAGAGCTACATCGGGGGAGACTGCTACATCGTGTCAGGGTCCAGAGACGCTACTCTGCTACTGTGGTACTGGAGCGGACGACACCACATCATAGGAGACAACCCCAACAACAGTAAGTCAGAACACAAACCCGAACGATGCTGGGCCAATTGTGCGCCGCACTATGGGACTCCCAATCACGGCCGATTGTGATACAGCCTGGAATCGAACCAGAGTCTGTCTAACACTGAGATGCAGTGCCACATGTGAAGAGAAGAAGCTCTTCATATCAGCTCAAATGAATTACACCATAGTGGAGCTGGGGTTTATAAAGGTAGATTATTATATTAAAAGTCTTTGATCAGCAGTGAAACTCCAGGTTTCCATTCTGGTATTGAATGATGGACAGAGACAAGGAGCACGGCTGGTGCCAGAACGAAGCAGTTGGACGGACATTTGATTTCTCTATGCGGGCCCGTTTATTTTTCAAATGTTGTTCATGTGTGTTATAACAAAGACCATAGGTAGCTCGTGAGTTTCAAGTTTGTTGAAGCTAACAATTTATCCTACTATTTCTACCTATCTGCGTGCGTGCCAGTTATTTTATTTTGATATGCGCATTTTCGTGGAACACTTTCACTTTAATAATAACGTTTTCGTTTCTCAAAATAATTTTCATTTGGTTAATCATAAAAGTCTGAATTAAAATAATAAAAATGTCAAAGTAAAAATGCAACTAATGCAAGAGCACCAGTCTCTGCCATATGGACACATCATACACCGTGATCCATTAGCGGCTAAAGAAATTAGAGCATGGAACTCAGAGATAGACTATAGCCAATGCAGCAGTAGGCCAATAACTTCCATCGTCAACCAAGTAAAATACAAACGGCTGAAGCTGACAAATATAAACAGTAGAATATTTTTTTTTCAATTGCATTAATCTTTCCACTCTGACTGTCTGCCTCCCTTTCTATCTGTCTCGATTTGAGCTATCACTAGTTAAGTGCAACATTGTGTCAACTCAGTAGGTTACGTGCTCAGGCGTTCTCCCCCTCAACGCTTTCAGGACAGAGAAACCACACACATGCTCATTGTTCACATGGAGGACTCCAAACAAAAGACAATGAAAAAATTGGCAAAACTCCCATTGGTTATGAAATAAACCAAAACTTGTTTCTCACAAGTGTAGCAGGTTGTGAACTCTGCAAACAACGTTTCCACACTGAGAACGAGAACGGTAAATTACTGTAATACATGCGTTAACAGAAATGTATGTAACCAA
Organism: Salvelinus alpinus; assembly: GCF_045679555.1. NCBI lineage: Eukaryota > Metazoa > Chordata > Actinopteri > Salmoniformes > Salmonidae > Salvelinus > Salvelinus alpinus. Next base: position 7,593,191 of record NC_092107.1, read on the forward strand.
ATGAAAGGGATTAATAGGAGATTTACTAGGCCTTCTGGTTACATAAGAAATTGATTTAAAAAAATAAAGAATCAAAACAATTCACACAATGAACAATGTGCAAGAATTGACAGGAGACAGAGGAGCACATTCTGGAAAGTTGAGTGCATGCCATCTGGAGAGAGACGCCCATGCATTCTGGAGATAGACGCCCGTGCATTCTGGAGAGAGAGACGCCCGTGTCTTCACCACACACCTCTCCGCTTCTTGTCTTAACACTTAAAATTATACTCAAGACACATTATCTTCACACATTTTAGATAGTTTTCACTGACCGCTGCAACTCAATAATCAGCTAGGCCTATTGCCACACGCTGCCCTAATTGCTGGCTTCCCAAATAGGCACAGGCTATTTAAAAACAAATAAGCTAATGATCCTCTGTGTCTAAGTCATGCTCTATGGTAAAGTATTTTTGAATGATTTTATTTAGTACTGTGCATGAACTGGGTTCACATGGGGCTGTGGTTGAGGTGAGGGTTTTTTCATTATCTTCACTGAAGCTATTTAAGAATTTCAGATTGGTTTGTTCCAATTAGTAGAGGGGGCCGCGGCACGGTACTACAGGACAAAACACTCCAATGGTACACACACACACACACACACACACACACACACACACACACACACACACACACACACACACACACACACACACACACACACACACACACACACACACACACACACACACACACACACACACACACACACACACACACACACACACACACACACACACACACACACACACACACACACACACACACACACACACACACACACACACACACACACACACACACACACACACACACACACACACACACACACACACACACACACACACACACACACACACACACACACACACACACACACTACCTTTCTGTACTGTGCACCTTCCCTAACAAAGGAATGTTACTTCTATGGAGAGATCTTCTACTATTCACAATCAAACCAGGTTGTTTGATATCAGATATGCATCACACTTCTCAGAGTGAACATTTAAAGGAAAATTACTCCCCAAAACTACCTTTTTGTATTAGTTTCATTAGTCCATTGTTGACACAGTCTCAAGATGTTTTGCTTATCAGCAATCAAGTTTTCAAGATATGTAACTTTCAAAATTCATCAATACTCATATGATGCAAAACTCAGCATCATGTGATGCAAAATGCATCAAATGGGAATGATTTCTGTATCTTGAAAACTTGATTGTTGACAAGCAGAACATTTTGGGACTATGCTAACAATGGACTAATGTAACTAATACCAAAATATCGTTTTTGGGTGGAGTTTTCCTTTAACATTTTTGGGATAGGGGGCAGAATTTTCACTTTTGGATGAATAACGTGCTCAGAGTGAACTGCCTCCTACTCTGTCCCAGATGCTAATATATGCATATTATTATTACTATTGGGTAGAAAACACTCTGAAGTTTCTAAAACTGTTTGAATGAGGTCTGTGAGTATAACAGAACTCATATGGCAGGCGAAATCCTGAGAAAAATCCAACCAGGAAGTGGGATATCTGAGATTGGTCGATTTTCAACTCAGTCCCTATTGAATGCACAGTAGGATATGGATCTGTTTGCACTTCCTACGGCTTCCACTAGATGTCACCCGTCTTTAGAAACTCGAATGAGGCTTCTACTGTGTTGTGGGGCTGAATAAGAGGGGAATGAGTCAGGTTACTGGCAGAGAGCCATTTCCTGGTCACGCGCATTTCACATGATAGCGACCTGTGTTCCATTGCTTCTCTACATACGAAGGAATTCTCCGGTTGGAACGTTATTGAATATTTATGATAACAACATCCTAAAGATTGATTCTATACTTAGTTTGACAAGTTTATTCGACCTGTAATATAACTTTTTGAAGTTTTCGTCCGACGTTCGCCTGGACCTGCACGAGCGTTTGGATATGTGTACTAAACGTGCTAACAAAAATAGCTACTTGGACATAACAACAAAACAACAATTTATTGGGAAACAACAATTTATTGTGGAACTAGGATTCCTGGGAGTGCATTCTGATGAAGATCATCAAAGGTAAGGGAATATTTATAATGTAATTTAGTATTTCTTTTGACTCCAACATGGCGGAGAATTTTCTTTTCTTTCTGAGCTCCATCTCAGATTATTGCATGGTTTGCTTTTTCCGTAAAGTTTTTTTTAAATCTAACACAGCGGTTGCATTAAGAACAAGTGTATCTTTAATTCTATGTAAAACATGTATCTTTCATTAAAGTTTCTGATGAGTATTTCTGTTATTTGATGTGGCTCTCAGCAATTTCTCCGGATATTTTGGAGGCATTTCTGAACATGGCGCCAATGTAAACTGAGATTTTTGGATATAAATATGCACATTATCGAACAAAACATACATGTATTGTGTAACATGATGTCCTATGAGTGTCATCTGATGAAGATCATCAAAGGTTGGTGATTAATTTTATCTCTATTTCTGCTTTTTGTGACTCCTATCTTTGGCTGGAAAAATGGCTGTGTGTTTTTTTGACTTGGTGGTGATCTAACATAATCATATGTTGTGCTTTCGCTGTAAAGCATTTTTGAAATCAGACACGATGGGTAGATTAACAAGATTTTTATCTTTCATTTGCTGTATTGGACTTGTTAATGTGTGAAAGTTACATATTTCAAAAAAATATTTTTGAATTTCCCGCGCTGCCTTTTCAGCAGAATGTTGTCGAGGGGAACGCATGTCCTAGACAGGTTTTAAGCTGCTCATTTCTATAGATGAAACACATAGTAGTCTTCAGTAGCTATATATTAGCTATTTAGTTGTATGATTTTTATAAAGCAATGAATCATTATCAGTTATGATACAATTTTAAGATTAAAGTTAATACTTTTTATCAGATTTCAGTGCACAGCGCTCTAGAGGCTGTAGAAATTAAAAGTTAGGAGAGTATTATATTTGACAATGTTGATGTTGTAAACCGCAGCAGGGAGAGAACAGTGCCCTCTAGTGTTGCAACTACATCGGCCTGCATCTGTCCTAAAACCTGGGGCCTCATTTATCAAAAGTGCATGCGCACACAAAAGACTCTAAACCTTGCGTGCACCAGTTTTCCTATGAAGGTTGCTATTTATAAATGTTGAACTTGATGTGAAAGTTTGCCTATCCACACAAATCTCAGACCATGATCATGCATAACATCTAGTGGTTAATCAACTGTATTGCAAGCAAATATTGTTATTTTGAAGAAAATTGAGGTGTTTGATGCGGAGAAATTGTTATAATGGTAGGCTAATAAAAACATTAAAACAGGCCTAATTATAACAAATGCATTTGCCATTGGTAAGGAGATCACATAGCAGCATGTAGACTAATGTGTTTATTTTACTTTTATTATACGGTGCATTCGGACGGTATTCAGACCCCTTGCCATTTTCTACATTTTGTCACGTTAAAATCCTCATCAATCTACACACAATACCCCACAATGACGAAGTGAAAACAGGTATTTATGCATTTTTGCAAATGTATAAAAAAATGTAAACAGATACCTTATTTACATAAGTATTCAGACCCTTTGCTATGAGACTCGAAATTGAGCTCAGGTGCATCCTGTTTTCATTGATCATCCTTGAGATGTTTCTACAACTTGATTGGAGTCCAACTGTGGTAAATTCAATTGATTGGACATGATTTGGAAAAGCATCCACCTGTCTATATAAGGTCCCACCGTTGACAGTGCATGTCAGAGCAAAAACCAAGCCATGAGGTCGAAGGACTTGTCCGTAGAGCTCCGAGACAGGATTTTGTCGAGGCACAGATCTGGGGAAGGATACCAAAAAATGTCTGCAGCATTGAAGGTCCCCAAGAACACAGTGGCCTCCATCATTCTTAATTGAAAGAAGTTTGGAACAACCAAGACTCTTCCTAGAGCTGACCGCATGGCCAAACTGAGCAATCGGAGGAGAAGGGCCTTGGTCAGGGAGGTCACCAAGAACCCAATGGTCACTCTGACAGAGCTCCAGAGTTCCTCTATGGAGATGGGAGAACCTTCCAGAAGGACAACCATCTCTGCAGCACTCCACCAATCAGGCCTCTATGGTAGAGTGTCCAGATGGAAGCCACTCCTCAGTAAAAGGCACATGACAGCCCGCTTGGAGTTTGCCAAAAGGCACCTAAAGACTCTCAGACCATGAGAAACAAGATTCTTTGCTCTGATGAAACCAAGATTGAACTCTTTGGCCTGAATGCCAAGTGTCACGTCTGGAGGAAACCTGGCACCATCACTACGGTGAAGCATGGTGGTGGCAGCATCATGTTGTGGGGGTGTTTTTCAGCGGTAGGGACTGGGAGACTAGTCAGGATCGAGGGAAAGATGAACAGAGCAAAGTACAGAGAGATCCTTGATGAAAGCCTGCTCCAGAGTGCTCAGGACCTCAGACTGGGGCGAAGATGCACCTTCCCAACAGAACAGCGACTCTAAGCACACAGCCAAGACAACGCAGGAGTGGCTTCGGGACAAGTCTCTGAATGTCCTTGAGTGGCCCAGCCAAAGCCCGGACTTGAACAGAATCGAACATCTCTGGAGAGACCTGAAAATAGCTGTAGATAGATCCTCTCAAGCTCCCCATCCAACCTGACAGAGCTTGAGAGGATCTGCAGAGAAGAATGGGAGAAACTCCCGAAATACAGGTGTGCCACGTTTGTAGTGTCATACCCAAGAAGACTCGAGGATGTAATCGCTGCCAAAGGTGCTTCAACAAAGTACTGAGTTAAGGGTCTGGGTACTTCTGTAAATGTGATATTTATTTTATACTTTTGCAAAAGAATCTATGCTTTGTCATAATGGGGTTTTGTGTGTAGGTTGATGCGGGGGGAAAAACGATTTAATCAATTTTAGATTAAGGCTGTAACGAAACAAAATGTGTAAAAAGTCAAGGGGTCTGAATACTTTCCATATGAACTGTATAGGACTAAATCATAATCATATTACAGAACATGTATCTCCATTTCTGACATGACTGGTTTATTTCCGCTACACAACAAATATTAGGCTACCATTTATCCATTTATCCATTGCTTATTTAATAGCCAAATATATGATTGAAAGTAAATAGACCGGTAGCCTATTTAAATGTAACAGTATGGGTAGGCTACAGTACTGCTTTGCGATAGGAGCGCAATATCATAGTCTATTTAAATTCAGATCCTATACCAAGGCAGGAGATAGAAACACAAACGTCTATTGATAAACAAAGTATTGTACAACTTTTCCCCTATAAAGTGTGCTACAGCATTTACTTTTATACTGTTTGAATAAATCAAACGTGTAGAGTGACCTGCCAGTGTTTGGCAGTCGCTATAGGCGGGATGCATTTTTAGTTTTCTTTTAAAGTAACTGAAAAAGAAAAAAACATTCTGCCCATACCTCTACAAAAATGTGATCGTATTTGCCATTGCGCTTTCTTTTAGAAAGTGTCATGAGTCATGACCCAGTTCCAACATATCCAAATCATACAGCAAATGAGGTCGTTTACCAGGTGGGGTTGCAACACACCGTAATGTAGACGCAGGGAGTCAGGAAGCAGGTGCAGTTGGGGAGTTTAATGTAATCGAACTCATAACGATACAAAAACAAGGAATGCGTCTGAACATGGAAGCAGAGACAATAACACCTGATGGGAAATAACAACTGAGTGCTACAGTATAAATAGGGGGAGTAATCAGGGAAGTGATAAGGTCCAGGTGTGCGTAATGAAGGGTTGCCAGGACCGGTGGTTAGTAAACAGGCAACGCCGGAGGGGAGGAGTCAGAGTAGTGGTGACACGCACGTTCGAGAGCTCACAAATATAGTATAGCTCTGATTTAACAATGAAAACATGCATATATTTTGCATATGACAGTTTGATAAATCACAATAATTAGTTGCACAAACAAATCCCAGAATCTCCACATCTGCCAGAATTTAGGGAGGAATGTACATATTTAAATGAGGCCCCTGATCATTAAAATAACTTCCAGCTCAATCCCCCTCTGCCTCTCAGGCCCAGCTCGGCCCATACCACTGAAATGTGAGGCAGTGTGGGGAGGTAGGTGTGGGGTGGTTGTGTCGTGTCGGCTGGCTGGCTGAGGGGGGTTGGGGGCGAGGGGGCGGGTTCAGTGCTGGCTGATTGAATCTTTTGTAGGGCAGGTGAGCTGGATGAGTCGTGGTCTCTGGAGGCTTTCTTTGACACATGTCCCATCAGCCACCTCACCGCTGTCCTAGGACTGACATGTCTGCTCTGGTCCTACTCTCTAAGGGACTGGAGAGGAGAGAGGGATGAGAGAAGAGGAAAGGGGGGGTGAGAGGAGAGAGGGGTGAAAGAGAGGAGAGGAGAGGATGAGAAGGGGAAAGACTCCAGGTGTCCAAGACCTCCCCTCTTTAACCTCTCCCCCAGCCGTCATCAATCATGGGACAGTGTGAGGGGAGGGGATTTGGGGAAGAGGGTGATCTGTCGTCACAACATTTAAATGACAATTAACCAGGACCTTGCTGGCAGCAGCTGGGTGGGAGTCATTCTCACCATGACTGTGGTCAGTTATTTATCAACATAACAACACATATGCTCAGTCAGTTCTTAGTTCATTACATTATTTTCAGTTGCTCCTTATAAGTGCATCCTCCAGTCAAGTGCACTCTGTTGCAACAAGCTCAAGCCGTTGTGTGTTGTTATTAATAAAACCCAACTGTTGTGTTGTGTTCCAGGTGACTACCCGGCACCGCGAGCTGTGCTGACCGGTCATGACCATGAGGTGGTGTGTGTCTCTGTGTGTGCCGAGCTGGGACTGGTCATCAGTGGAGCCAAAGGTCAGCAGAGACAGCTTGAGTCCTCTATTCCCTGTGTAGTGCACTTCTTTTGACCAGGGCCCAAGGGCTCTGGTCCAAAGCAGTGGTGTAAAGTACTTAAGTAAAAATACTTTAAAGTACTACTTAAGCAGTTTTTTGGGGTATCTGTACTGTACTTTACTTTACTATTCATATTTTTGACTACTTTTACTTTTACTTCACTACATTCCTGAAGAAAATAATGTACTTTTTACTCCATACATTTTCCCTGACACTCAAAAGTACTCGTTAACTTTTGAATGATTAGCAGGACAGGAAAATGGTCCAATTCACGTATTTATCAAGGGAACATACCTGGTCATCCCTACTGCCTCTGATCTGGGGGACTCACTGAACACAAATGCTTAGTTCGGAAATAATGTCGGTGCGTTGAAGTGCGCCCCTGGCTATTTAAAAAAACAAGAAAATTGTGCCGTCTGGTTTGCTTAATATAAGCAATTTGAAATGATTTATGCTTGTACTTTTACTTTTGATACTTAAGTATATTTATAACCAAATACTTTTAGACTTTTACTCAAGTAGTATTTTACTGGGTCTTTCACTTTTACTTGAGTCATTTTCTATTAAGGAATCTTTACTTTTACTCAAGTATGACAATTGGGTACTTTTTCCACCAATGGTCCAAAGTAGAGTACTACAGTTTAATCTCCATCTAATAATAATAATTCATCTTGTATATAAAGTGCTTTTCTCACACCCAAGGCACTATAGAAAATAAGTACTATAAAATCGAAGTCACAGTATTTAAAAAACATAACTATACAGAACGGTCAAAGATGTGAACCAGAGCTGGGAAATCAGCTTCCTGGGCATTTCTGTCATCAGCTGGCTCTGAGAACAGACTATCTCACTCTTCAGCTAGGATCACAATGGATATAGTCATAGCTATTAGCTGTGGTACATGCCTCTGGTAAGGTGATGGTAATGGTTATGGTATGTGAGTTGGCTGATAGGACTGTAATGTTACATGCCACAGTACATAGATATCTTAGTTAGGTGTGGAATGTTGAGTAACATCCTTGAAATAGTGTGTGTGCATGTGTCCATGCATCCGTGCGTGTTAGTGTGTAACTCTATCTTGCTCTCCCTCCAGAGGGTCCGTGTCTGGTCCACACTATAACAGGGGACCTCCTGCGGGCCCTGGAGGGCCCAGATAACTGCATGTGTCCCCGCCTCATATCTGTGTCCAGCGAGGGCCACTGTATCATCTGCTACGAGAGAGGACGTTTCTGTAACTTCAGCATCAACGGAAAACTACTGGCTCAGATGGAGGTCAACGACTCAACACGGGTAAGACCACAGATACAGTATGTGCCTAGTGAAAGTCTACACACGCCTTGCACAGTCTTCACATTTTACAGTCTTAAAATGACATTTCAAAACGGGATTCAGTGGGGGGGTCTACTGATCTCCAGAACCTACTCCACATTTTCAAAGTGAAAGAGAATTATAGAACATTCACCAAATTAATAATAATAATAATATATATGTTATTAAAGTATCTTGATTGCATATGTCTTCACACCCCATGGTGGAAGCACCTTTGCCAGCCATTATAGCCGTGAATAATTTTGAATAAGATTCTACCAACTTTGCATATAGGGCAATATATATATCTATATACAGTATATTATTTTTTATTGCTCAAGCTCAGTCAATTTGTTTGGGAATCATTGATGGACAGCAATATTCAAACCTAGTGTACTACATAGCGACTAGGGTCTAAATGTCTAAAGTAGTTTACTACATAGGGCCTAGGCTGTCATTTGAGGTAGATGTTATGATTATTTATTTATTTAAATGTAATGTATTATTATATCATTATTATGATGTGCTCCCTAGGCCATTATGCTGAGTAGTGACGGTCAGAACCTGGTGACAGGAGGAGACAACGGGGTGGTGGAGGTGTGGCAGGCCTGTGACTTCAAACAGCTCTACATCTACCCAGGCTGTGATGCTGGTGTCCGCGCCATGGACCTCTCTCACGACCAGAGGTTAGTCCTGTTTGTCCTCCTAGTCAGGTTTCCTCTAATACAGGATCAATGGTGTGTGTGTGTGTGTGTGTGTGTGTGTGTGTGTGTGTGTGTGTGTGTGTGTGTGTGTGTGTGTGTGTGTGTGTGTGTGTGTGTGTGTGTGTGTGTGGTTGTAGAGCAGTATGTAGGCTGTAGAACACTGAAAGGGCCTGTGTGTTTCATGCTTGTCAGGGTACATTTGGGGGAATGGAACGTTCGCAGTTCAGTGGGCTTTGTTTTCTTTAAATAGAACCAGTTGCCATAGAGACAACGAAATTGCAGTGAAAGGTCCTGAAAGCGCACTTGCCTTGGAGCAATACACAAGCGTCACTTTCCTCACACACACACACATGCATACACACACCAAACACATACACACTCACTCACACATGCAAACACACCCACCTATTGTTTGATGTTAGTAAAGTAGATTCATGTTTGGGAAATAACTAATAAATTACAATAAGCTAATATAATTATTAATGGGTCATATAGAGGTACATTGTGTATGTATACACTGTATTGTGTCTGCCCCCCTTCCAGGACTCTCATCACTGGCATGGCATCCGGCAGCATTGTGGCGTTCAACATCGACTTCAACCGGTGGCACTACGAGCACCAGAACAGATACTGAGGGTTACAGAGACAGAGAGGCAGTACAACATGGCTGCTGGTTTGGAGGACACCTGGACACTACTGTTAACTACTGTTAACCAACTATACAGGTTAACTGCTGTTAACTACCTATACAAGTTAACTAGGGTTAACTAACTACTTGTATAAGTGTTAACTAACCATACAGGTCAACTACAAGTTAACTAACTAACCATACAGGTTAACTAACTAACTAACCATAAGCTCTTAACCAGGTTAGTAATACAGTGGGGCCTGAATAATGACTGTATAAAATAAATAATTCAAATACTGAGCTATATTATATGCTCCAAAAAAATGAAAATTATACTATTTTATACTAATACAATTGCTTAGAGAAAGATATTTTGTTTAACAAGTAAAACATTTTTTTCTCAAAAAGGTAGGGTTCAAAATTATTGACATCCCTAAATATTCTTATAAATTCAGTAGTCAAAAGTTTAGTATTTGGTCCCATATTCCTAGCCATTAATGATTACGTCAAGCTTGGGATTCTACAAACTTGTTGGATGCATTTGCAGTTTGTTTTGGTTGTGTTTCAGATTATTTTGTGCCCAATAGAAATGAATGGTAAATAATGTATTCTGTCATTTTGGATTCACTTTAATTGTAAATAAGAATATAATATGTTTCTAAACTCTTCGTAATTAATGTGGATACCACCATGATTACAGATAATCCTGAATGAATCGTGAATAATGATGAAAGTTACAGAGGGTCAAAGATCGTACCATTACCAATAACAGGGGAGGTACGCATGTCTGGGGTTATGATCTTTGACCTTCTGTGATAATATGAAGTAGATGTCTTCTGATAGATTACATAAAATCCTTGAAAGATACCAAAATTCTGTTGGTTATTGGTAAACTTCAAAAGTTTCCAGTAATACCCTCCCTTTGCAACCCTACCCCTACATTTTTGGAGAGAAAAAAATAAAAAATATTACTTGTCAAACAAAATCCTTTTCTCTGAGCAATTATACTAGTATCAAATAAAATACTTTTTTTTATCATACAATATAGCTCAGTATTTGAATTTTTTATTTTATACAGTAAATATTGCTAAACTTTATCAAGGGTGTCAATCATTTTGGATCCCACCGTATATCGTAATGCCTAGAAAGAGACAGGTTAAAATATAAGTAATATAAGAAGAAACTCTTCAACTGATGAGCTTAGAAGAAGAGCTCAGTCATAGCGCTACAGTGACAGTTTCAACACTGATAAAAAATTATGAATGTACGGTTTTATTCAACTGGTCATATTTAAAACTGTGAAAAATACAAATAAACAAACCTACAGTTAATAACATTTATACAACATTTGTATGTCAAATACATATCAAACTTGGGACACTTTTCTAGGAAAAAAGTAAAAACTATTGTATATAAGGATGATGTAAAGAGTTGATTTCCAGAAAAGATTTGAAAAGAACAAGACGTCTCCATTTAGTCTCCATTTTGACAGTTGAACCATAATTCTCTGTTCCAAACCGTGACATGACTCTCTCACATCAAATCTTAGTTTGCTTCCCAAATGGTACCCTATTCCATTTATAGTGCACAACATTTGATCAGGACCCATATGGCTCTGGTCAAAAGGCGTGCACTATAAAGGGATTAGCGTGCCATTTGGGACACAGATTTAGTTGGTTAGTAATAATAGCTGATAGTTGGTCTCCCATCATGGAAAACAGTAGTCTATCAATGTACTTGTCAAAACTGACAATTTGTTCTATGTTCATGTGATAATGTGTTTAGATGTCTGTAAGGGCAGTTTCAGAACTATACCTATCGTGCGAAATGTGTCCATTGTAATTTGTTTCTTAATCACGTTTCACATTATCAGCAGGAAGTAACAGACCTTGTAATGATTTCTGTACCATTTCTTGTTCTGTAACTATTTTATTTATATTTCAACAAAAGCAAGGGTTTAAAATTACTTTTATATACTTTTAAAATCATTACCACAGGCTAGTCAGATTTAGCACTGAATTCTTGAGTCATCATTGTTTGTATTTCCAGATAATAGATTGATAAGGAAGACCGTGCGAGACGTCAGTTGTAGAAACACTGGATGATCACTAGCAATACCATGAGTTTGTTAAAGCCTGCAATCCAGACCTGTTTGGTACTAACATTCCACTCATTGTACTCCGTGTCATATGCCAAACATGACATGACGTTTGGCATGGCAAGTAATGGAAAGGGGTGGAATGTTAGCACAAACAGCCAGGCTAAGTGAGAGGTTGGGACATGTAGTTAACCTGACCAAGAACAGGCTATAGTCATCCAAAAATTATTCTTAACTATTTTGAATAAACAGAAAACATTATAACTTTGTTTCAGTGCAACAATGTAAAATATGCTACATGTGTGAGTTGACAGTAAGATGAAAAGGAAAAAAACGAATCACAATATGCAAAGAGTTTGGGTTTCCATTGTAATGGTACAGACAGCAGCCTAGCTAAACCAGGGACACCGCATGCAGAGAGCTAGAGTGGCTGGATGGAATATCTATCTTACTTTACTGGTTTGGTTCATAATACCCATCAATATGAATTTGACATACTGGGTTTATTTTGAATATTTGACATAAATCTTTGTGTAAGGAGGATTTTGGAGGATTTTGTTAAATAAATGCATTTAAATTTGTGTTGCCATTGTTGCTTTAAAAAACACATCTTGATTTTGTGTCAAATATTTTGTTGATTTGTATGTAATATATTTTGTTGATTTAAGTATATCATGATTTTCTAAGTTATTTGTATTTACATGTTGTTTTTTGCGTAGATTGCAATGTCTGAGGCATTTACCTTGTGTTTGTTTGGAGCTGTTATACATTAACTTATGACAATATATAAAGATTGATGAACAGTAACATTTTTTTATTGTTTTCCTTTTTGTTGTATTTATAATAAAAATAAATAAAGCAAGCTCTTATGCGACTGAATTTTCAAATGTTTATAGCAGTTTGAACACAACTAGTAATATCTTTTTCTAATATTCTGACATATAGAATTATAATCAGGCAAGTCAGTTAAGAACAAATTATTATTTACAATGACAGCCTAGGAACAGTGGGTTAACTGCCTTATTCAGGGGCAGAACGACAGATTTCTACCTTCTCAGCTCAGAGATTCGATCGTGCAACCTTCCGGTTACTAGTCCAACGCTCTAACCACTAGGCTACCTGCCGCCACAATAGAATATCTATATGTATATTACTCATATTTGAAACAACAAAAACTCGAATATAACCCCATGCACTTAAAAGGTATCTCAATAGTGGAAACTCAACATGTATGTGTTTGTTGTCTTATTACTATCTTCTAGATCTGGTACAGATTATCCTATACTGCCATCTACTGGCTGGATGCTGTTATTGCTGCGGCTGTGGTTGCTGTTTGTAAATCCCAGATTGTCCGACTGTACTCCCCCTGGAACGACTCAGCACAATGACCAGGCTCTCAGATTGAGGAAGTGGTTTATTCACAGGTTTGGCTTGGTGATGACCACTGTTAAAGGGTTGCTATACAGGAACAATGACCATTCACTACCATCATCAGGAAAAAAGACGTGCTACTGGTGATGAATCCCGATCAAATTGGCTTCACATGTAGTCACTAAATCTTACATTTCATTGGGTATCAATACATATTTTGCATAGCAACATACTTTCAATCTGTACTTTGTCATTCTCTCACAACAGAAATTTGGACAATTACATTCAGCAGATAGATACACTTCCTCTGTTTCTATGATTAAAACTCGGTGTCCTAGAGGACAAACAAGTGTTCAACACATCAATCATCTCATGCTTCTCTTGTGCTTTTTGCTTCTCTCTCTAGACCTGTCTGAATCACTGTGCTTCTCTCTCTAGATCTGTCTGAAACACTGTTCTTCTCTCTCTAGATCTGTCTGAAACACTGTTCTTCTCTCTCTAGACCTGTCTGAAACACTGTGTTTCTCTCTCTAGACCTGTCTGAATTACTGGGCTTCTCTCTCTAGATCTGTCTGAAACACTGTTCTTCTCTCTCTAGACCTGTCTGAATCACTGTGTTTCTCTCTCTAGACCTGTCTGAAACACTGTGCTTCTCTCTCTAGACCTGTCTGAATTACTGTGCTTCTCTCTCTAGACCTGTCTGAAACACTGTGCTTCTCTCTCTAGACCTGTCTGAAACACTGTGCTTCTCTCTCTAGACCTGTCTGAATTACTGTTCTTCTCTCTCTAGACCTGTCTGAATTACTATGCTTCTCTCTCTAGACCTGTCTGAAACACTGTGCTTCTCTCTCTAGACCTGTCTGAATTACTGTGCTTCTCTCTCTAGACCTGTCTGAATTACTCTGATTCTCTCTCTAGACCTGTTTGAAACACTGTGCTTCTCTCTCTAGAACCGCCTGAATTACTGTTCTTCTCTCTCTAGATCTGTCTGAATTACTGTGCTTCTCTCTCTAGACCTGTCTGAATTACTCTGCTTCTCTCTCTAGACCTGTCTGAAACACTGCGCTTCTCTCTCTAGAACCTACTGTGCTTCTCTCTCCAGACCTGTCTGAATTACTGCGTTTCTCTCTCTAGACCTGTCTGAAACACTGCGCTTCTCTCTCTAGACCTGTCTGAATCGCTGTGCTTCTCTCTCTAGACCTGTCTGAATTACTGTTCTTCTCTCTCTAGACCTGTCTGAATCACTGTGCATCTCTCTCTAGACCTGTCTGAATTGCTGTGCTTCTCTCTCTAGACCTGCCAACTCACTGTGCTTCTCTTTCTAGACCTGCCAACTCACTGTGCTTCTCTCTAGACCTGTCTGAATCACTGTGCTTCTCTCTAGACCTGTCTGAAACACTGTGCTTCTCTCTCTAGACCTGTCTGAATCACTGTTCTTCTCTCTCTAGACCTGTCTGAATTACTCTGCTTCTCTCTCTAGACCTGTCTGAAACACTGCGCTTCTCTCTCTAGAACCGCCTGAATTACTGTTCTTCTCTCTCTAGACCTGCCAACTCACTTTGCTTCTCTCTCTCTCTAGACCTGCCAACTCACTGTACTTCTCTCTCTCTAGACCTGCCAACTGACTGTGCTTCTTTCTCTCTCTAGACCTGCCAACTCACTGTGCTTCTCTTTCTAGACCTGCCAACTCACTGTGCTTCTCTTTCTAGACCTGTCTGAATCACTGTGCTTCTCTCTCTAGACCTGTCTGAATGACTGCGCTTCTCTCTCTAGACCTGTCTGAATTACTGTTCTTCTCTCTCTAGACCTGTCTGATTTACTCTGCTTCTCTCTCTAGACCTGTCTGAAACACTGCGCTTCTCTCTCTAGAACCGCCTGAATTATTGTTATTCTCTCTCTAGACCTGCCAACTCACTTTGCTTCTCTCTCTCTCTAGACCTGCCAACTCACTGTGCTTCTCTCTCTCTAGACCTGCCAACTGACTGTGCTTCTTTCTCTCTCTAGACCTGACAACTCACTGTTTTTCTCTCTCTAGACCTGTCTAACTCCATGTGTTTCTCTCTCTAGACCTGCCAACTCACTGTGCTTTTCTCTCTCTCTAGACCTGCCAACTGACTGTGCTTCTTTCTCTCTCTAGACCTGACAACTCACTGTTTTTCTCTCTCTAGACCTGTCTAACTCCATGTGTTTCTCTTTCTAGACCTGCCCAACTCACTGTGCTTCTCTCTCTCTCTAGACCTGCCAACTTACTGTGTTTCTCTTTCTAGACCTGCCCAACTCACTGTGCTTCTCTCTCTCTAGACCTGCCAACTCGCTGTGCTTCTCTCTCTCTCTAGACCTGTCTGAAACACTGTGCTTCTCTCTCTAGAACCGCCTGAATTACTGTTCTTCTCTCTCTAGATCTGTCTGAATTACTGTGCTTCTCTCTCTAGACCTGTCTGAATTACTCTGCTTCTCTCTCTAGACCTGTCTGAAACACTGCGCTTCTCTCTCTAGAACCGCCTGAATTACTGTTCTTCTCTCTCTAGACCTGCCAACTCACTTTGCTTCTCTCTCTCTCTAGACCTGCCAACTGACTGTGCTTCTCTCTCTCTCTAGACCTGCCAACTCACTGTGCTTCTCTTTCTAGACCTGCCAACTCACTATGCTTCTCTCTCTCTCTAGACCTGCCAACTCACTATGCCTCTCTCTCTCTCTAGACCTGCAAACTCACTGTGTTTCTCTTTCTAGACCTGCCAACTCACTGTGCTTTTCTTTTTAGACCTGCCAACTCACTGTGTTTCTCTTTCTAGACCTGCCCAACTCACTGTGCTTCTCTCTCTCTAGACGTGCCAACTCAATGTGCTTCTCTCTCTCTCTCTCTCTCTCTCTAGACCTGCCAACTCACTATGCTTCTCTCTCTCTCTCTAGACCTGCCAACTCACTGTGCTTCTCTTTCTAGACCTGCCCAACTCACTGTGCTTCTCTCTCTCTCTAGACCTGCCAACTTACTGTGTTTCTCTTTCTAGACCTGCCCAACTCACTGTGCTTCTCTCTCTCTAGACCTGCCAACTCGCTGTGCTTCTCTCTCTCTCTAGACCTGTCTGAAACACTGTGCTTCTCTCTCTAGACCTGTCTGAATCACTGTGCTTCTCTCTCTAGACCTGTCTGAATGACTGCGCTTCTCTCTCTAGACCTGTCTGAATTACTGTTCTTCTCTCTCTAGACCTGTCTGAATTACTCTGCTTCTCTCTCTAGACCTGTCTGAAACACTGCGCTTCTCTCTCTAGAACCGCCTGAATTACTGTTCTTCTCTCTCTAGACCTGCCAACTCACTTTGCTTCTCTCTCTCTCTAGACCTGCCAACTCACTGTCCTTCTCTCTCTCTAGACCTGCCAACTGACTGTGCTTCTTTCTCTCTCTAGACCTGACAACTCACTGTTTTTCTCTCTCTAGACCTGTCTAACTCCATGTGTTTCTCTCTCTAGACCTGCCAACTCACTGTGCTTTTCTCTCTCTCTAGACCTGCCAACTCACTGTGCTTCTGTCTTTCTCTCTAGACATGCCCAACTCACTGTGCTTTTCTTTCTAGATCTGCCAACTCACTGTGCTTCTCTCTCTCTCTAGACCTGCCAACTCACTATGCTTCTCTCTCTCTCTAGACCTGCAAACTCACTGTGTTTCTCTTTCTACACCTGCCAACTCACTGTGCTTCTCTTTCTAGAACTGCCAACTCACTGTGCTTCTCTTTTTAGACCTGCCAACTTACTGTGTTTCTCTTTCTAGACCTGCCCAACTCACTGTGCTTCTCTCTCTCTAGACCTGCCAACTCGCTGTGCTTCTCTCTCTCTCTAGACCTGCCAACTCACTGTACTTCTCTTTCTAGACCTGCCCAACTCACTGTGCTTCTCTCTCTCTCTCTAGACCTGCCAACTCACTGTCCTTCTCTTTCTAGAACTGCCAACTCACTGTGCTTCTCTTTTTAGACCTGCCAACTTACTGTGTTTCTCTTTCTAGACCTGCCCAACTCACTGTGCTTCTCTCTCTCTAGACCTGCCAACTCGCTGTGCTTCTCTCTCTCTCTAGACCTGCCAACTCACTGTACTTCTCTTTCTAGACCTGCCCAACTCACTGTGATTCTTTCTCTCTCTAGACCTGCCAACTCACTGTGCTTCTCTCTCTCTCTAGACCTGCCAACTCACTGTGCTTCTCGCTTTCTCTCTAGACCTGGCAACTCACTGTGCTTTTCTTTCTAGACCTGCCAACTCACTGTGCTTCTCTCTCTAGACCTGCCAAATCACTATGCTTCTCTCTCTAGACCTGCCAACTCACTGTGCTTCTCTCTCTCTCTAGACCTGCCAACTCACTGTGCTTCTCTCTCTCTCTAGACCTGTCAACTCACTGTGCTTCTCTTTCTAGACCTGCCAACTCACTGTGCTTCTCTCTCTCTCTAGACCTGCCCAACTCACGGTGCTTCTCTTTCTGGAACTGCCAACTCACTGTGCTTCTCTTTTTAGAACTGCCAACTCACTGTGTTTCTCTTTCTAGACCTGCCAACTCACTGTGCTTCTCTTTCTAGACCTGCCACCTCGCTGTGCTTCTCTCTCCCTCTAGACCTGCCCAACTCACTGTGCTTCTCTTTCTGGAACTGCCAACTCACTGTGCTTCTCTTTTTAGACCTGCCAACTCACTGTGTTTCTCTTTCTAGACCTGCCAACTCACGGTGCTTCTCTTTCTAGACCTGCCAACTCACTGTGTATCTCTCTCTCTCTAGACATGCCAACTCACTGTACTTATCTCTCTCTCTAGACCTGCCAACTCGCTGTGCTTCTCTCTCTCTCTAGACCTGCCAACTCACTGTGCTTCTCTTTCTAGACCCGCCAGCTCGCTGTGCTTCTCTCTCTCTCTAGACCTGCCAACTCACTATGCTTCTCTCTCTCTCTAGACCTGCCAACTCACGGTGCTTCTCTTTCTAGACCTGCCACCTCGCTGTGCTTCTCTCTCTCTCTAGACCTGCCAACTCACTGTGCTTCTCTTTCTAGACCTGCCAACTCACTGTGCTTCTCTTTCTAGACCTGCCAACTCACTATGCTTCTCTCTCTCTCTAGACCTGCCAACTCACTGTGCTTCTCTTACTAGACCTGCCAACTCACTGTGCTTCTCTCTCTTTCTAGACTTGCCAACTCACTGTGCTTCTCTCTCTTTCTAGACCTGCCAACTCACTGTCCTTCTCTCTCTCTCTCTAGACCTGCCAACTCACTGTGCTTCTCTCTCTAGACCTGCCAACTCACTGTGCTTCTCTTTCTAGACCTGCCAACTCACTGTGTATCTCTCTCTCTCTAGACATGCCAACTCACTGTGCTTTTCTCTCTCTCTAGACCTGCCAACTCGCTGTGCTTCTCTCTCTCTAGACCTGCCAACTCACTGTGCTTCTCTTTCTAGACCTGCCAACTCAATGTGCTTCTCTCTCTCTCTCTCTCTAGACCTGCCAACTCACTATGCTTCTCTCTCTAGACCTGCCAACTCACTATGCTTCTCTCTCTAGACCTGCCAACTCACTGTGCTTCTCTCTCTAGACCTGCCAACTCACTGTGCTTCTCTCTCTAGACCTGCCAACTCACTGTGCTTCTCTTTCTAGACCTGCCAACTCACTGTGTATCTCTCTCTCTCTAGACATGCCAACTCACTGTGCTTATCTCTCTCTCTAGACCTGCCAACTCGCTGTGCTTCTCTCTCTCTAGACCTGCCAACTCACTGTGCTTCTCTCTCTAGACCTGCCAACTCACTGTGCTTCTCTTTCTAGACCTGCCAACTCACTGTGTATCTCTCTCTCTCTAGACATGCCAACTCACTGTGCTTTTCTCTCTCTCTAGACCTGCCAACTCGCTGTGCTTCTCTCTCTCTAGACCTGCCAACTCACTGTGCTTCTCTTTCTAGACCTGCCAACTCAATGTGCTTCTCTCTCTCTCTCTCTCTAGACCTGCCAACTCACTATGCTTCTCTCTCTAGACCTGCCAACTCACTATGCTTCTCTCTCTAGACCTGCCAACTCACTGTGCTTCTCTCTCTAGACCTGCCAACTCACTGTGCTTCTCTCTCTAGACCTGCCAACTCACTGTGCTTCTCTTTCTAGACCTGCCAACTCACTGTGTATCTCTCTCTCTCTAGACATGCCAACTCACTGTGCTTATCTCTCTCTCTAGACCTGCCAACTCGCTGTGCTTCTCTCTCTCTAGACCTGCCAACTCACTGTGCTTCTCTTTCTAGACCTGCCAACTCGCTGTGCTTCTCTCTCTCTCTCTAGACCTGCCAACTCACTGTGCTTCTCTTTCTAGACCTGCCAACTCACTGTGCTTCTCTCTCTCTCTAGACCTGCCAACTCACTGTGCTTCTCTTTTTAGACCTGCCAACTCACTGTGCTTACACCAGGGGTTGGAACCAAAATTATTTTCCAATCGCATCTTTTTTAACAAAACAATTTTTTTTGTTCAATTCCATTGTTCTGACCAGCAAAATAAAGTTCTGAACCAGTTTGAACCCCAAACTAGTAGCAGTTTATATCATACCTTTCTGTTCCTTTTTAAACCGCAATCATAGTTTTTTAAAACATATAACTCAACATTAAATTACTTTACCAATCAGTGCGGATATAGCAGCTTGCTATGGAGCGGGCAAGCTATAGTTGTTTACATGCATTGGGCAGACAATTGTAGGGAGTGAGATGTGACTGAAGTGTTGCGGGTGGGAAGAGAGTGAGAGGGTGGAGGAGGAGGCTTGAAGTGCTGGGCATCTTGTTTTGAAATGCATGATTTTCCGGTTTTTAGTTCTGTTCCCTGAACCGGTTCCAACCCCTTGCTTACACACAGCAAGCTGAAAACTCAGGCGGCACTGAAAGACGCTGCCATAACACCTCTGTTCTGACATACATTCACAATGTATGGATTGTTTATAGTTAACAATAGCTTGAAAAAGTCTGTGCTGTCTAATGTTGGTAAGAGATCCAGAACCTAATTGCACTTGATCCATTGTGTTCAGGCCAATAATTGTACTTTAAATAGGTAATTCTTTCACTATCAACATATTAACATATTAACTGAAACAAGGCCAATTTTGTACCATAATAAAAAGCCATGAAAATGGCTGTTAATACTCTACCAAATACACAACCTTTTTCATAGTCCATTAAATGAGGACTGTACATGAACTGGCACACTGGCATAACAGTCATGGACAAAAACACAATCAATCAACCAATCCATATGGTATAGCAGAATGCCTGGATAGCTTCTAGCGCCCCTCTCTGGTCCTCTGTAAAGTGTGTAGTATATTATGTCTACAAAAAGCACCAAGAACTGGAGAATAGCTGAACACTAGATAGTTTGATAAATAAAAGTGGACTGGAGTGGACATGACCGTAGCCACATGTCCTTCTAGACACACATAGATTATATCTTCACGTTACATGCATCATACAGCATCATACAGCATCATACAGCATGTCTTATTGAACGTTCTGAAGCTGAGATGACATCTTTTCACTTGAACGTGTTTTTCTACAGAATTAACTGTACAAGTTGTAATGAATTGGGTGCAATATAACTTCACACAAATAGATACCTGACTTGATGCATACATTTTCAAAATGAATAATACATGGTATTTTGTTTATATAGCGCTTTTCAAGGACCCAAAGTCATTATTATTATCATTATTATTTTCAAAATGTATGTTTAATCACATAAATACTTAAGATGCTCTATTTAGGGCGTATGAGGTCCCGTCAAGTTGAATGGAAGATTTTGATCTGTAGGTTAGTTGTGTTCCAGTTTAAGCTGTCCTGTTAGCAGGTTGGTTGGCCTGCAGTACTCACCTCCCAACACCAGGGGACCTCAGTGGACCATTATTCAGTATTTGCTGAAATAAGGCTTAACTATTGTATGTCTGTGTGGTGTCTTAAAAAGATAAGGAGATACAGATTCTCAGCCTTAGTAACCTCTCAGGGCCAGAGCAGAACCCATCCAGAATACACCTTTAACCTTGACCCTAACCTCTACCCTTTAACCCTAACCCCACCCTAACTGATCTCTATGCATGGCTCTGACCCCAGTGTATCTTAGGGTTAACTGACACTGTAGCCGGAATGACAAATCAATGTTTAAGTAATTGGCAGGCATCTTGACAGACTGTCGTCGTGAATACAGGGACATGGGCCAGTGTTAGTACAGGGATACGTGCCCCCTGTCCTTCCTCGTTCTCTCTCCATCCTCCTCTCCTCGCTCTCTTCCTTCGGGGTCTAGAAGGGGGAGGTGGGGGAGCGGACGGTGTCAGCGGAGCTAGGAGAGGTGGGGGAGGGGCTGGGGGAGTAATCTTCTGACTCTGAGGTAAAGTCAGCGGGAGAGAGGGCAGGGTCATTGGAGCTGTGGGCAGAGCGTTGGCTGGCACTGGTGGGGAAGCCGGTTGGTTGGGGGCGGGGACGGGGCTTCAACCTCACATCCTGCTGGTGTCTTAGCCTGAAATCCTGCCGCTCCTTATCAAGAGGGGTGGTCTGAGAGGGAGAGGGGAGAGAGAAGGGGGGGAGAGAGGAGGGAGAAAGAGGACAAAGAGAGAGAGGCAGAGAGACAGGGGGATAGAAGGGCAAATAGAGAGAATCAGAGAAAGAGGAGGGAGAGAGGGGGAGAAGGGGAGAAAGAGGCAGAGAGAGAGAGAGGAGGACATGCATTAGATGTCAGGGTTACATGTGAAGAACCTAATGTTTTGGGCTGTACACATTCTGAACAGTCCTACACACCTACACAGCCTCGAGTAAGAATGACTAAGGGGGATCCTTACTGTGATAATAACAGTGTGGTGTGGTGTGATGGTGTGTGTGTCCCTACTGTGATAACAGACACTCCAGCAGTGGTGCTGCAGGCTTTAGGACCAGTGTTGAAGTGTTTCTTAATCTTCCCAGCCACAGAGAGCTGCTGGTCGTTCACTAATCGGCCATCATCCTGGAACACAGACAGAACCTCTGATAGAGCTGGTCAAGGAACACACGCACACGCACATGCACGCACACACGTGCACACACACACACACACACACACACACACACACACACACACACACACACACACACACACACACACACACACACACAGTATACCTACCATATGTATGTTCTATGTAGTATGTTTTAGGTACTCACATTGACCCAGGGGTGATCCAGAACCTGCAGAGCTGTGTATCTCTGTTCCACCTTCACCTGCAGCATCCCAGTAATCAGCTCCTACAATAAATCAATCAACTTGCTTATTCTATTTATTTTTTACAAACATTTGTCAACAAGTGCAGGGATAGAACCATAGACCAACCTTAGCAGTGACAGACACATTGTCCCAGGACGGTGAAGGGAAGTCTAATTGTCCCGTTAGAATCTGGTCCAACAGAATCTCCTGGTCCTCACTGTTCCTGGACAAACACATGAAAGCAAGTAATTATCATCAGTATTATAATGTGATTTTCTATCTGGGTATACTGAAATACTATGAGCAGCACACTGAAACTTCAGCCGACATCAGAAGCTTTTACTGTGAATAAGATCTCTGCAAACATATGGAAAAATGCCTTTAAACAGCTTATTGTCGGTTGTCTAGTGTGCTGAGCTAGAGCGTGTCAGGGATTGAATCCCGGCCTATGACAAATCAGACATAGAGCAGTACTGACCCACTGAAGGGCTATAATGGTATTGTCTAGCTAGGTATCATAGAGCAGTACTGACCCACTGAAGGGTTATAATGGTATTGTCTAGCTAGGTATCATAGAGCAGTACTGACCCACTGAAGGGTTATAATGGTATTGTCTAGCTAGGTATCATAGAGCAGTACTGACCCACTGAAGGGAGGGAAGCCACACAGCAGGATGTATGTGATCACTCCAGCTGCCCAGATATCAACCTTCAGCCCGTACCTGTCAGGGGACAACACACACACCTGTTAGATGACAATACACACACCTTTCAGAGGACAACACACACACACACCTGTTAGATGACAATACACACACCTTTCAGAGGACAACACACACACACACCTGTTAGATGACAATACACACACCTTTCAGAGGACAACACACACCTGTTAGATGACAATACACACACCTGTCAGAGGACAACACACACCTGTCACATATAGACGTACCCTGTCTCAGCGATGATCTCAGGTGCTACATAGGTGGGGGTGCCACAGACCAGGTAGAGGAGTCCATCCACCAGGCTAGCCAAGCCAAAGTCTCCCAACTTCAGAGACTTACTACCATCCTGATGCTCATACACCTGGGGACATACAGTGAAGCATAGGCCGGGATTCAATGGAGGGCGCGTTACAGACTTTTAAAGGTCATTTATGGTTGAGTCGACATGCACAGCATTTCCCCTGAATGCAATCTCCCTGTACGTCAGGCGTTTAAAAGGTGCATTGTATTGTGTGCCGCACTTTAACACACCTTGCATTGAATCCCGGCTAGATATAAACATAAATAAACAAACACACAAAAACATAATGTACACACACACACACACACACACACACACACACACACACACACACACACACACACACACACACACACACACACACACACACACACACACACACACACACACACACACACACACACACACTCACACTCACCAGCAGGTTCTCAGGTTTGATGTCTCTGTGCACGATGTTGAGGCTGTGCAGGTACTTGATGGCACTGGCCAGGTTATAAAGCATCCCACTAGCATCTCTCTCTGTGTATTTACTAGAGGAAGTGATGGCATCAAACAGATCACCCCCCTGTGGACCGATACACACATTACACCTCACAACACAGAGTTGAAATGAACAGTACTGACCTGCATGACTCTATCCATAACAGGGTGTAATCTATGAAACGCATGACCAGGTACAGCTCATCTTGAGCAGCTTGCTAGGGTCTAAGCTCCGGACCACTCAGCCCACTGTCTGTGCCCTTTCCTCTCTGTATCCCTCACTAAACCTGTCTCCAAAATCTACTGTTCTTCTCGCTGTCCTGCCAACTCACCTTGACCAGCTCCATGACTAGGTAAAGCTCACTGTAGGTGTCCATTTCCTCGATCAGCAGAACGATGTTGGGGTGTTTGACACGACGGAGGATGGACACCTCGTTCTGGATCATGTGCTCCTGGGGAATAACAAGTATTAATAGTATTCTGAATAGTACTGTAGTACAGGTAATGATAATACAATAACACTACTACTATCAAACTACTGGAGACCATGCAGTCATTTTCATTGGGGGGAGGATACACAAGGAAATATTCAGCGACTTAACGATCTGCTACTATGAGCTGAGCAAGTCCCATGTTTATGCAAATTGACAGTGGCGCTACCCCTTGATAACCATTCGGAAGAGGTAGGGTCTCACTAGCTCGCTTTGACATCCTGCTTGATAGGCATTAGTGAATGTCATGTGTTCCGAAGATACACCCACAAAAAGAGAGCTCTGCGATTCCTTACTACTCTGTAGCTTTCGGTATAACTGGGCCGATACAGGAGTAGTTCTCACCTTTCCCCTACATTTGCCTTTGTTGATGATCTTCAGGGCGTATTCTCTGCCGGTACATCTCTCCACACACTCTCTGACCACAGCAAAGGTACCGTCACCTAAAGTCCTCCCCACCTTGTACCTCTCAGCGATGGACGGAGGGACGGAGGGACATTCATCACTCAGCAGGTTCAGCTCCGCTATCAAACCAGGCAAACAGGAGAGTTCGGTCATGTCTGCTACTGCACTCTCCACTCCACAGTCCCCAGACTAATAATGGCTAAATTAAATCTGTATCGAGGAAGATCAGTGCTATAGCGCAATTTACATTTAAAGGTCATTTCCAATTGAGCCGACAAATGCAGAGTTTACCATAAATGCAGTTTCCGTGAACGTGGGAACATTGCCTTTAAATGTCAGTCGCGCTATAGTGCTGATCTTCTGCGTTATGGATTGAATCTAGGACTAAGTCTCTGTCCCATAGGCACCCTATCGCCTATACAGTGCACTACTTTTACTTACTTTGTTTACTGACTTTTTTCTGCACTGGTTAAAAGCAGTGCACTATAAAGGGAATAGGGTGCAATTTTGGACACCGCCATTGCCTTCTAGCTCATGCTCAATGGGAAGGCTGCCAAGGCCTTCTAGCGCATGCTCAATGGGAAGGCTGCCAAGGCCTTCTAACGCATGCTCAATGGGAAGGCTGCCAATGCCTTATAGCGCATGCTCAATGGGAAGGCTGCCAATGCCTTCTAACGCATGCTCAATGGGAAGGCTGCCAAGGCCTTCTAGCGCATGCTCAATGGGAAGGCTGCCAAGGCCTTCTAACGCATGCTCAATGGGAAGGCTGCCAATGCCTTATAGCGCATGCTCAATGGGAAGGCTGCCAATGCCTTATAGCGCATGCTCAATGGGAAGGCTGCCAAGGCCTTCTAGCGCATGCTCAATGGGAAGGCTGCCAAGGCCTTCTAGCGCATGCTCAATGGGAAGGCTGCCAATGCCTTCTAGCTCATGCTCAATGGGAAGGCTGCCAATGCCTTCTAGCTCATGCTCAATGGGAAGGCTGCCAAGGCCTTCTAGCTCATGCTCAATGGGAAGGCTGCCAAGGCCTTCTAACGCATGCTCAATGGGAAGGCTGCCAATGCCTTCTAACGCATGCTCAATGGGAAGGCTGCCAAGGCCTTCTAACGCATGCTCAATGGGAAGGCTGCCAAGGCCTTCTAGCGCATGCTCAATGGGAAGGCTGCCAAGGCCTTCTAACGCATGCTCAATGGGAAGGCTGCCAATGCCTTCTAACGCATGCTCAATGGGAAGGCTGCCAAGGCCTTCTAACGCATGCTCAATGGGAAGGCTGCCAAGGCCTTCTAACGCCTGCTCAATGGGAAGGCTGCCAATGCCTTCTAGCGCATGCTCAATGGGAAGGCTGCCAAGGCCTTCTAGCGCATGCTCAATGGGAAGGCTGCCAATGCCTTCTAGCTCATGCTCAATGGGAAGGCTGCCAATGCCTTCTAGCTCATGCTCAATGGGAAGGCTGCCAATGCCTTCTAACGCATGCTCAATGGGAAGGCTGCCAATGCCTTCTAGCGCATGCTCAATGGGAAGGCTGCCAATGCCTTCTAGCTCATGCTCAATGGGAAGGCTGCCAATGCCTTCTAGCTCATGCTCAATGGGAAGGCTGCCAATGCCTTCTAGCGCATGCTCAATGGGAAGGCTGCCAATGCCTTCTAGCGCATGCTCAATGGGAAGGCTGCCAAGGCCTTCTAACGCATGCTCAATGGGAAGGCTGCCAATGCCTTCTAGAGCATGCTCAATGGGAAGGCTGCCAATGCCTTATAGCGCATGCTCAATGGGAAGGCTGCCCTTAAACATGTGTACAGTATGTCCTCTCTCCTACCTTCACTACCTGCTCCGTCTCCCTCATCCATGGAGCTACACACCTTGGTGGAGGCTAGAGACAGGGACGAGCCACTGTGTTGGGACCCCTGAGAGAGGGAGAGATCATAAATGCTTTTTGAACACATGGATGTTGACAGTTTGGGAATCTATAGACTATCTCTGGGGGACTATCTATAGGGGACTATCAATAGGGGACTATCAATGGAGTATTATATATAGGGGACTCTCTATAGGGGACAATCTATAGGGGACAATCTATAGGGGACAATCTATAGGGGACAATCTATAGGGGACAATCTATAGGGGACTATCTATAGGGGACTATATATAGGGGACTATATATATGGAACTATATATAGGGGACTATCTATAGGGGACTACATATAGGGGACTCTATAAGGGACTATATACAGTTGAAGTCGGAAGTTTACATACACTTAGATTGGAGTCATTAAAACTCGTTTTTCAACCACTCCACAAATTTCTTGTTAACAAACTATAGTTTTGGCAAGTCGGTTAGGACATCTACTTTGTGCATGACAAAAGTCATTTTCCCAACAATTGTTTACAGACAGATTATTTCACTTATAATTCACTGTATCACAATTCCAGTGGGTCAGAAGTTTCAATACACTAGGTTGACTGTGCCTTTAAACATCTTGAAAAATTTCAGAAAATAATGTCATGGCTTTAGAAGCTTCTGATAGGCTAATTGACATAATTTGAGTCAATTGGAGGTGTACCTGTGGATGTTTTTCAAGGCCTACCTTCAAACTCAGTGCCTCTTTGCTTGACATCATGGGAAAATCAAAAGGAATCAGCTAAGATCTCAGAAAAACAATTGTAGACTTCCACAAGTCTGGCTCATCCTTGGGAGCAATTTCCAAACGGCTGATGGTACCACGTTCATCTGTACAAACAATAGTACGCAAGTATAAACACCATGGGACCACGCAGCCGTCATACCACTCAGGAAGGAGATGCGTTCTGTCTCCAAGAGATGAACGTACTTTGGTGCGAAAAGTGCAAATTAATCCCAGAACAACAGCAAAGGACCTTGTGAAGATGCTGGAGGAAACGGGTACAAAAGTATCTATATCCACAGTAAAACGAGTCCTATATCGACATAACCTGAAAGGCCACTCAGCAAGGAAGAAGCCACTGCTCCAAAACCGCCATAGAAAAAGCCAAACTACGGTTTGCAACTACACATGGGGGCAAAGATCATACTTTTTGGAGAAATGTCCTCTGGTCTGATGAAAAAAAATAGAACTGTTTGGCCATAATGACCATCGTTATGTTTGGAGGAAAAAGGGGGAGGCTTGCAAGCCGAAGAACACCATCCCAACCGTGAAGCACGGGAGGTGGCAGCATCATGTTGTGGGGGTGTTTTGCTGCAGGAGGGACTGGTGCACTTCACAAAATAGATGGCATCATGAGGGAGAAAAATGTTGTGGATATATTGAAGCAACATCTCAAGACATCAGTCAGGAAGTTGAAGCTTGGTCGCAAATAGGTCTTCCAAATGGACAATGACCCCAAGCATACTTCCAAAGTTGTGGAAAAATGGCTTAAGGACAACAAAGTCAAGGTATTGGAGTGGCCATCACAAAGCCCTGACCTCATCCTATAGAAAATTTGTGGGCAGAACTGGAAAAGCGTGTGCGAGCAAGGAGGCCTACAAACCTGACTCAGTTACACCAGCTCTGTCAGGAGGAATGGGCCAAAATTCACCCAACGTATTGTGGGATGCTTGTGGAAGGCAACCCAAAACGTTTACCCAAGTTAAACAATTTAAAGGCAATGCTACCAAATACTAATTGAGTGTATGTAAACTTCTGACCCACTGGGAAAGTGATGAAAGAAATAAAAGCTGAAATAAATCATACTCTCTACAATTATTCTGACATTTCACATTCTTAAAATAAAGTGGTGATCCTAACTGACCTAAAACAGGGAATTTTTACTATGATTAAATGTCAGGAATTGTGAAAAACGGAGTTTAAATGTATTTGGCTAAGGTGTATGTAAACTTCCGACTTCAACTGTATATGGGACAATATATAGTGGACTCTCTATAGGGGATTATATATATGGGACTATCTACATGGGACTATATATATGGGACTATCTATAGGGGACTATATATAGGGGACTCTCTGTAGGGGATTATATATATGGGACTATCTATGGGGGACTGTCTATAGGGGACTATATATATGGGACTCTATAGGGGACTATATATAGGGGACTATCTATAGACAATCTGTAGGATACTACGGGCTCTGTTCAATCAGATCCGTTTTAGCCGACATCCGCATAGCGGTGGTGTTGGCGGTGTCGGAGGTGGAACTGCGTTAGAGCTGTCAAATCTACAAGAGACTCCTGGAATTATACCTAAAGCGGACATTGCCCTTGGCTGCATGGAGTCGCATTAAGAGAAATCCCATGCAGCCTTGTTCACAAGTTCAAACACTGGAATGTGAGATGTAATCACTTTGATTAGGCTGATAGAAATCCTCATTATTATGTTTTATGATTTTCAATTTCAGCGTCATTATTTCTGTAGGCTATAGCCCACACTTTCTCGTTCTGAGCTTCTAATGGGAGTGGGACGGGTGTGACTTTGTGACAATGATCAAGAGCTGCTGCTCACCGATTTGACAGCTTCAATGCAGTTACACCTCCAATACCGCCCAAAACATTAGCTATGTGGGTGCCAGCTATAACCGGTTAACGCTTGATCCGATTGAATATAGGCTTATGTTTATAAAGCGTTGTGATTATATTAGTAAAGCATTGGGTGGTCCTACCCTGCGTCGTTGGAGACTAGCAGGACTGGTAGGAGAGGGGCTGGGGGACTTCCCTGAGCGAGGAGTCGACAGCTGACTGCCTGCCGTCCCATTGGCTACAGTACAGACACAAGAGGTTAGAGGTCAGTGAAAGACACTGCTCATTCAGCTGGTTGCTGATAAGAAGGGCAAACGCACATTGCTGAAAAATTACAGATGTTGATTCTGCAGGTGACTTATGCACGCATGCACAAAAACACACACACTCACAGGGCCATACCTGAACCTGAGCTTCGGCGTGAGCCTCCTCCTCTGGGTGAGTAGCGTCCCAGCAGAGAGGAGATCCGACCGTATGACGTCGACTTCACCACCCTACACTCTGGAGGGAGAGGACACACAGTCAGATATCACACACACACACACACACACACACACACACACACACACACACACACACACACACACACACACACACACACACACACACACACACACACACACACACACACACACACACACACACACACACACACACACACACACCTACAGTACACACACACACCTATCCACACACACACTAATTACTCCCGTGACATTCTAATTGAAATGTTATGGTACTGTTATCATAACTATCTCACCACTCTCATCTAAGAGGAAGTCATCTTGGTAGCGAAACTTCTCTGGACCACAGGCCATAAAGATGTCATCGTCACCAAAGAAGTCCTGAAGGCATGTCACCTGGAACAGACCGACAGATAGACAGTGTCAGTCACCTGGAACAAGGATACCACAAATAACTAGTCTTCACATTACTTTATTATCTTTATTATTGATATGACACAGACAGGTAGCCTGGGTACCAGACCTGTTTGTGCTATCATTCCAATCATTGCCACTCCTTGTCAAATGCCACATTTCTGATGATGTTTGACCTATGACAAGGAGTGGCAAGGATTGGAATGATAGCACAAACAGGTCTGGTACAAAGACTAGCAGACTGGGTCTATCTCTCTCTGAACTGTACTTCCGCCCCCTCCCTGTTTAATCTGAGCCTAGAAGAAAGTCTTTGTCCTCCCTCCCTGTATCCCTCCCACTCCTCTCTCCCCCTTCCCTGTATCCCACTCCTCTCTCCCTTCCCTATATCCCCCTCCTCTCTCACCATTCCTTGTATCCCCCTCCTCTCCCCCTTCCCTGTATCCCTCCCCCTCCTCTCTCCCTCTTCCCGCATTCATCCCCATCCTCTCTTCTTCCCCTTTCCTTTATCCCTCCCCCTACTCACTCCCCGCTTCTCCCACCTCCTCACCCCCTCCTCCGTATCCCTCCACTCTCCCTGCTCGCCCTGCCCCCTAACTGTTAGAACTGTTAAGACTCCATGGATTGAGGAGGAATTGAAAAAACTGTATGGTTGAAAGAGATGGGGGAAAAGGAGTGGCTAATAAGTCTGGCTGCACATCTGACTAGCTGACTTACGGCAAATTGAGAAATGCTGTGACTAAACTCAACAAAAAGAAGATAAAACTGTAATATGAAGCCAAGATCAATGATATAAAGAATGATGGAAAAACTCTTTGGAGTACTTTAAATGAAATTATGGACAGAAAGACTAATTCAACTCAGCACCCTACACTGCCCTGGGGCATTGGCATTTTTTTTAGACCATCTATCCGCCTGCTGCCTGCTCCTAGCAAACTGTTGGAAAAAATTGTGTTTGACCATCTAGCCAGCAGCATACCACCCTGCATACCACTGCTGGCTTGTTTCTGAAGCTAAGCAGGGTTGGTCCTGGTCAATCCCTGGATGGGAGACCAGATGCTGCTGGAAGTGGTGTTGGAGGGCCAGTAGGAGGCACTCTTTCCTCTGGTCTAAAATAAATCCCAGTGTAGGGTGCTGTCTTTTGGATGGGACGTTAAACGGGTGTCCCGACTCTCTGAAGTTGATAAAGATCCCATGGCACTTATTGTAAGAGTAGGGGTGTTAACCCTGGTGTCCTGGCTAAATTCCCAATCTGGCCCTCAAACCATCACGGTCACCTAATAATCCCCAGTTTACAATTGGCTCATTCTCTCCCCTGTAACTATTCCCCTGGTCGTTGCTGTAAATGTGTTCTCAGTAAACTTACCTGGTAAAATAACGGATAAAAAAAAATACAATGCCATTTCTCTGTAAACATATTAACAACAGACTTCAGCATGCTTATATCGAAGGGTGTTCAACATGTACTGCACTGATGATTGGTTGAAAGAAATTGATAAGAAGATTGTGGCAGCTTGTACTGTTAGATTTCAGTGCAGCCTTTGACATTATTGACCATAACCTGTTGTTGAGAAAATGTATGTGTTAGTGCTTTTCAACCTCTGCCACATTGTGGATTCAGAGCTATCTATCTAATAGAACTCAGAATGTTTTCTTTAATGGAATCTTCTCTAATGTCAAATGTGTAAAGTGTGGTGTACCACAGGGCAGCTCTAGGCCCTACTATTTAATATTTTTACCAATGACCTGCCACTGGCATTAAACAAAGCATGCATGCTGATGATTCAACCATATATGCATCAACAACCACAGCCAATGAAGTCACTGAAACCCTTGACATAGAGTTGCAGTCTGTTTTGGAATGAGTGGCCAGTAATAAACTGGTCCTGAACATCTCTAAAACGAAGAGCATTGTATTTGGTACAAATCATTCCCTAAGTTCTAGATTCAGCTGAATCTGGTAATGAATGGTGTGGCTGTTGAACAAGTTGAGGAGACTAAATTACCTGGTGTTACCTTAGATTGTAAACTGTCATGGTCAAAACGTATAGATTCAATGGTTGTAAAGATAGGGAGAGGTCTGTCCGTAATAAAGATATGCTCTGCTTTTTTGACACACACTACAAAAATCAAGTCCTGCAGGCTCTAGTTTTGTCTTATCTTGATTATTATTCAGTTGTGTGGTCAAGTGCTGCAAGAAAAGACCTAGTTAGGCTGCAGATGGCCCCGACCAGAGCGGCACGTCTTGCTCGTCATTGTAATCAAAGGTCTAATATTAATACTATGCATGCCCGTCCATCTTGGCTAAGAGTTGAGGAGAGACTGACTGCATCACTTCTTCTTTTTATAAGAAACAATGTGCTGAAAATCCCAAATTGTTTGCATAGTCAACTTACACACAGCTCTGACACACACACTTACCCCACCAGACATGCCACCAGGGGTCTTTTCACAGTCCCCAAATCCAGAACAAATTCAAGAAAGCGTACAGTATTATGTAGAGCCATTATTACATGGAACTCCATTACATCTCATATTGCTCAAATAAACATGGTTTCAAAAAACAGATAAAGCAACACCTCACGGCACAACGCCTCTCCCCTATATGACCTAGACAGTTTTTGTGTATGTCTTGATATGTAGGCTACGTGTGCCTTTTAAAATTGATGTAGTTCTGTTCTTGTCTATTAATGTTCTGTAATATGTCATGTTTCATGTTTTGTGTGGAACCCAGGAAGAGTAGCTGCTGCTTTCGTAACAGCTAATGGGGATCCTAATAAAAAAAAATATATATAAAAAATACCCCCTCCTCCCCACCTCCTCTCCGTCCTCAACTTCCCCACATCGCCCTCTCCTCTCACCCCATCCCCACTTCTCCCACCTCCTCACCCCTCTCCCATATCCCTCCTCCTCGCTCCCTGACCCCCACCTCCTCTCCCCCTCCCCGTCTTCACCCTCCCCCTCCCCATCTTCACCCTCCCTGACTTCTCCTCCCTCCCTCCCCCAGACAGTCATATAGACCTAAAGTAAAGCATGCAGTCCTAATGGATGTACACGAAAAATACTGACTCATACTTACAACATTCCCACTGGAATTAAATGCCTCCCACTCAGAGACAGGCTTTTCCAGAGACAGGCTGTTTCAGAGACAGACTTTTTCAAAGACAAGCTACTGACAGGCTGTAGGGCAGGAGGTAGCCTAGCAGTTAAGAGTGTTGGGCTAGTAACCGAAAGGTTGCTGGTTAAGGTCCCGGAGCCACCTAGGTGAAAAATCTGTTGTGCCCTTAAGCAAGGCACTTTTAAATTATTTAAATGTAATGTTTCAAAAAAAGCCTATTGGCAGGCTGTTTCAGAGACACGCTAGTATCTGTCTTAGATCTGTTCATTCATTATTGAGAGACATTAGACAGACTGCTACAGTATGTCAAGATGGGGAATGTATTCATATCAATAACAGGTACAAGTAGTCATGTTGAATATGATTACAGGAGCAATCAGTAACAGAATATTAATGTACTGTAACACTAATCAAACAGACTAAGTAATCATACCACTATGTGTCTGGATATCTGAAATGAGCCAATAACCAGTATGTAAATCTCAATGGGTGTTTATGAAGAGCTGAGCAGAGTTCCAGCAGGCTGCTATATTACTACAACAGCATCGCAAATGGCACCCTATTCCCAAATTAAAAGTAGTGCACTATATAGGGAATAGGGTGTCATTTAGGACACAAGCCTGCAGCTGCAGTGGAGGAGATACATTATGACTGGCTTCCGAGCTGCAAGTCAGCACAATATAGCTCCATTACTGTACTGTAGTAGCTCCCTAAACCACAGTTACTGTGGAGTCAGACACTTAGCAACACTACATGAAGCAACGCTCAATTCATCACTCAGCTTACAGTACTCACATTAGTCCAGTATTCTCAGCCATAAGTTGCTGTATTTTCACCCCAGACAGATCACGTCAACAGGTCAACTTCACAGCTGATGATCAGAAAACTTTTTAGTGCTAGGCCGGGATTCAATCTGTAAAACGCTGTCAACAATTAGGTTTTTAAAGGCAATGTCACCACGTTTGCAGATATTGCATTCGTAGTAAACGCTGTAGATTAGAAATGGCTTTTAAATCGCACATTGTCGACAGTCGCGATCGGATTGAATCACGATCCTTGTCTGGCACTGCCTGAACAACGGCAGAGTCCCTTTCCAGTAAAAGGAATTGCTTTACTGTGCAGTAATAGCACAGTAATAAGACAGCAATAACACAGTCATAACAGTAATAACACAACAGCATCATCTGATCTGTCCATCCATGTTAGGAGACGAGAGGTGCTGAAGCCAAACATCGACAGGCAATAAACCTCAGGCAGCAGTGACATCTCTACCACATCTGTGAGGTGCGCACGCGCACGCGCGCGTGTGTGTGTGGATTGATTGCACAATCACCAATGAGAGGCCCAATCAAGGTCAACAGGCAAACACACACACACGCCTAACAGTGAAACACCAGTCAGACAGAGTTGCCAAGCACTGTATAGTATAGTAGAACAACCCTGATACCCACTGTATAGAACTGTACTCTATAGCCCAACCCTGATACCCACTGTATAGAAATGTACTCTATAGCCCAACCCTGATACCCACTGTATAGAACTGTACTCTATAGCCCAACCCTGATACCCACTGTATAGAACTGTACTCTATAGCCCAACCCTGATACCCACTGTATAGAACTGTACTCTATAGCCCAACCCTGATACCCACTGTATAGAACTGTACTCTATAGCCCAACCCTGATACCCACTGTATAGAA
Source organism: Salvelinus alpinus (assembly GCF_045679555.1). Lineage (NCBI taxonomy): Eukaryota > Metazoa > Chordata > Actinopteri > Salmoniformes > Salmonidae > Salvelinus > Salvelinus alpinus. Next base: position 7,627,992 of record NC_092107.1, read on the forward strand.
CTGTACTCTATAGCCCAACCCTGATACCCACTGTATAGAACTGTACTCTATAGCCCAACCCTGATACCCACTGTATAGAACTGTACTCTATAGCCCAACCCTGATACCCACTGTATAGAACTGTACTCTATAGCCCAACCCTGATACCCACTGTATAGAACTGTACTCTATAGCCCAACCCTAAAATCCATTAGTTTCACTTAGCAGCACAGAGAGCATATTGGCCTCATAAACCAACAACTGAAGAAACAATGATATTGACCCGGAGGTGTGTGACTGGAAAACTCTTGTCAATACATTCTAATTCTACCATCAATATTTAATGAGAGAGTGAAGTTAAACTGAACCGGATGAACAGGGTGAACCGTATACATTACAGATGAATCCCTGAATGCATTTCATCTGCATAATACTGATGATGGAATATACAGCTACTATCTCCGGTCATGTCTGGGTCATACGAGTACCCTGCACCATTCTCTAGCCTTCTTCAATAGCACTGACATACTGTTCTGCAACACTGAGCCACACACACAACATTCCCACTGCACCACTCTGCCGCATAGGCTGTTCCATAGCAACCAGCCCAGGCAACCAGATCACCATAGAAACCGTCCAGGAGAGAAAAAAGGAAAACTACATCGGAGTTTCTTTGATAGAACCTATATAAGAGAGGAGAGACTGACTACTAATAGGCATATCACAACTACACAACATGTTTCCCAACTCTGCTTGCATCTTTCTCATTCACTTCTCCTATTTACTCTCTCTGGGGGCTGAGTCACTGGCCTACTGGTGCTCTTCCATGCCGTCCCTAGGAGGGGTGCTTCACTTTAGTGGGTTGAGTCACTGACGTGGTCTTCCTGTCTGGGTTGGCGCCCCCCCTTGGGCTGTACCGTGGTGGAGATCTTTGTGGGCTATACTCGGCCTTGTCTCAGGGTGGTAAGTTGGTGGTTGAAGATATCCCTCTAGTGGTGTGGGGGCTGTGCTTTGGCAAAGTGGGTGGGGTTATATCCTGCCTGTTTGGCCCTGTCCGGGGGTATCATCGAATGGGGCCACAGTGTCTCCTGACCCCTCCTGTCTCAGCCTCCAGTATTTATGCTGCAGTAGTTTATGTGTCGGAGGGCTAGGGTCAGTCTGTTATATCTGGAATATTTCTCCTGTCTTATCCGGTGTCCTGTGTGAATTTAAGTATGCTCTCTCTAATTCTCTCTTTCTCGCTTTCTTTCTTTCTCTGTCTCGGAGGACCTGAGCCCTAGGATCATGCCTCAGGACTACCTGGCATGATGACTCCTTGCTGTCCCCAGTCCACCTGGCCGTGCTGACCTGTTGCACCCTCGACAACCACTGTGATTACTATTATTTGACCATGCTGGTCATTTATGAACATTTGAACATCTTGGCCATGTTCTGTTATAATCTCCACCTGGCACAGCCAGAAGAGGACTGGTCACCCCTCACAGCCTGGTTCCTCTCTAGGTTTCTTCCTAGTTTTTGACCTTTCTAGGGAGTTTTTCCTAGCCACCGTGCTTCTACACCTGCATTGCTTGCTGTTTGGGGTTTTAGACTGGGTTTCTGTACAGCACTTTGAGATATCAGCTGATGTAAGAAGGGCTTTCTAAATACATTTGATTTGAAATTTGATTAGTAATCCTGAGTTCAGGACTCTGTGTGTTAAAGGGCTGTGTTCACGGGATTTATACCATATAGTCATCTGGTCATAAAGGCTATATTTCAAAAAGATTTAAAGATCATCCATTGGTCAATGTGTGAAAATGTCTCAGTGAAACTGTGCTCCTGAAACTCCTACTGACTTGGTTAATAAAGGATGTCAAACACAGCAGACTGAGTCCCAGAAACCTACTTCTAACTCTGCTAATTGCCTTATAGCCCATCCCTCTGAGTCTGTGGGGAAAGCTAAGCCTGAGAACCAGGCATTAACTTCGCTAATAAAACAGTAATTCATAACCTACCAGCTTCCCATCCACGGTGTACAGTCTCTTGACGACCCCAGAGTCCATCTTGATGGCGTCTGTGATGTCAGAGAGGACCTGTTCGAAGGAGTGGGCCGTCTTCTTGTTGAGGAGGATGCGGACGGCCTTTCGAGGCTTCACCCCGCTCCGGATGATGGTGACCAGTTTGGGCCGGATGAAGTCCTTACTCTCCCTGGTCTCCGGGGCCCCAGCCTTGGCACTGCCCAGGGAGGGGGGGCCACGTGCAGAGGCAGCTGTCTTCACCCCAACTGACCAGTTGGGGTTGACATTCTTAGTGTAGTCCAGCTTCCTGTATGGCTCTATGGAGCCACACACATAGCTCTCGCCTGCAGGTAGGCAACACACAGAGATAGGCCTACGTGGTCACAGCAACCATAGACTCACCTCAGTGCATGCACCACGGAATGAAACAGCTATGAGATTTCAATTATAGATTTTACAGACCTACTGGAAATATACTTGCCTATCTGCCTACTATATAGGCCTACTGGAGCAGGTTACTCACTGTACAGTGGGAAACCCAGACAAATTCACAACTTATTTTGATCTTAGACTTCTACTGTCCCATCCCTTAGGGTTAGCTCCTCAATACTGTCCCATCCCTTAGGGTTAGCTCCTCAATACTGTCCCATCCCAGCCCTTAGGGTTAGCTCCTCAATACTGTCCCATCCCTTAGGGTTAGCTCCTCAATACTGTCCCATCCCATCCCTTAGGGTTAGCTCCTCAATACTGTCCCATCCCACCCCTTAGGGTTAGCTCCTCAATACTGTCCCATCCCTTAGGGTTAGCTCCTCAATACTGTCCCATCCCTTAGGGTTAGCTCCTCAATACTGTCTCATCCCATCCCTTGGGGTTAGCTCCTCAATACTGTCCCATCCCATCCCTTAGGGTTAGCTCCTCAATACTGTCCCATCCCATCCCTTAGGGTTAGCTCCTCAATACTGTCTCATCCCTTAGGGTTAGCTCCTCAATACTGTCCCATCCCATCCCTTAGGGTTAGCTCCTCAATACTGTCCCATCCCATCCCTTAGGGTTAGCTCCTCAATACTGTCTCATCCCATCCCTTAGGGTTAGCTCCTCAATACTGTCCCATCCCATCCCTTAGGGTTAGCTCCTCAATACTGTCCCATCCCTTAGGGTTAGCTCCTCAATACTGTCCCATCCCAGCCCTTAGGGTTAGCTCCTCAATACTGTCCCATCCCATCCCTTAGGGTTAGCTCCTCAATACTGTCTCATCCCAGCCCTTAGGGTTAGCTCCTCAATACTGTCCCATCCCTTAGGGTTAGCTCCTCAATACTGTCCCATCCCAGCCCTTAGGGTTAGCTCCTCAATACTGTCTCATCCCATCCCTTAGGGTTAGCTCCTCAATACTGTCCCATCCCTTAGGGTTAGCTCCTCAATACTGTCCCATCCCTTAGGGTTAGCTCCTCAATACTGTCCCATCCCATCCCTTAGGGTTAGCTCCTCAATACTGTCCCATCCCTTAGGGTTAGCTCCTCAATACTGTCCCATCCCATCCCTTAGGGTTAGCTCCTCAATACTGTCCCATCCCATCCCTTAGGGTTAGCTCCTCAATACTGTCCCATCCCATCCCTTAGGGTTAGCTCCTCAATACTGTCCCATCCCTTAGGGTTAGCTCCTCAATACTGTCCCATCCCTTAGGGTTAGCTCCTCAATACTGTCTCATCCCATCCCTTAGGGTTAGCTCCTCAATACTGTCCCATCCCAGCCCTTAGGGTTAGCTCCTCAATACTGTCCCATCCCAGCCCTTAGGGTATGGTTAAGGGTTAGCTTACCTTCCTCCAGCTGCTCCATGCCCAATATCTTCTTGGTCCCGTCAATAGAGTAGATGGTCCGGACCCCCTGGGGCAAGTTCACATTATCTGACAGGGAGCGGGTCAGATCGGCTAACAGGGCGTCTATAGACCGAAACCTGTCCTGGGAAATAGCGTAGACAATCCCTTTGAAGTAGCGGTCTCCGTTGCGGTAAAAGCGGACCTTCTTGGCCTTCTTCTCCGAGGCCAGGGACTGCAGTGTCCGGGTCCTGTACAGACTACAGTGGGCACTGTGAGTGGGGCTCGGCAGCCCGTTGTTCCTGGAGCCTCTGCGGGTGTTTCTCTGGGCTTTCTCCCGCTCGTCAAAGTGCTCCAGCTCCATTACTGTAGTGGTGTTACACAGAAAGAGCCAAATCAGGGAGGGGAACATTATGGGAGAAAATTTAAACCTCAAGCATATTTTCCTTTGCAGAATAAACAAGTCATTCTTTAGTTTTAGTTGAATGCCATATAGGCCTACTGGAGAGAGTAGAATCAATTCGATTTCTGCATGAACTCTGAGGACGGGGCCGACATTCAGTGGTGCTGAATGGACAGCGCTGCAGGTGCGGTTCTGCTAGCTACCAGCTAGCTAGTCTGACAGGTAGGCTATAGCGGTGGCAGTAGTCAGAATGAACTCCCCAGTGACAGCGTGACAGCGCCGCTGGCTAGCCAGATAGAAGTCTGTTTGTGGGCAGTTTGTCACATACTGAAAATTAGCTCTTTCTGAGGGACTCAGAAATCTGATTGTAGGCTATTATAGCACGCTCGCACATGTCGTGCTCTCTAGTTTCGTCCACCACCCAATTGGCAATGTGATTCTAATCAAATGTAATGTTTGTTTTGGTCATATTCATTTATGACAATATAACCCAAGCTATTGTTAAATGACACGGAAGAACACATTATGGCATCTTAAAATATGTTTTGGGCAAAAAATTGCTTACCTTAAATTGAAGTCTGATGCAGTCAACCGCGTAAATTTTTAGCAATTGCATATAGCAGCTCTCCAATAGACTGTGTCAGTGCTGATATGTGTAGTATAATGGCCCGAGCGACAGAAAAAGCATCCGTCCCTTTGTTGCCCTGTGATTGAGCAAGTGTACCCTGCAAGAGCTGCAGCTGGTTTCTGTGTCTTAAGCAGTGATTTTCAGATGGCCGTCCCTCATTGACATGCTGGCCTTCCGAGGGAAGCACTAAGCATCTCACCTCGCGAATGCTCCCTCCTCTCTCATCTTCTCTCCTCCCCTCTAGATGCGCTGAAACAAGGGGCGTGGTGCAGGCGGTCATTACACTGCTAGCCCCTCAGTGCACTAATTGCACTGACAGACATGAGGATTTTCAGCAACATTCTTGTTGATAACGCAGATAGATAGATACAGGTTTATGTGGCAAAATCCCTTTTCTCTTGACAATGCAGGGTAGGTTAGAGTTATAGACCCCCTCCACCCATAATCAGTGGAGTATTCCAGAAGTGTGTCCCAAACGTAATGGCAGCCTATTCCCTATATAGTGCACTACTTTTGACCGGGACATAAGGGTCTGGACAAAAGTAGTGCAGTAGGGAATAAGGTGCCATTTGGTAAGCAGACATGGGCATCTGTATGCTGGTGCTGCGGAGGATGTCTAGCAGTGTCTGAATTAGTGTACCATACTGCATGCACAAACACAGGGCAACCAAACCCAAACCTGTCTGTAACAACCTAATAAACCTAATAATCCCATCCCTGATAAAGCTGTACACACACAGAGAGGGTGAGAGAGGGAGCGAGAGATAGAGAGAGAATGAACAGAGCTGATTGTCAGATCATTAACAACACCCTCAGGTTATGTACAGTACCAGTATTGATGATTGGGCAGACAGATGGAAAATACAGTTGTGACCTGATTGGTTGTCTAACTCAGAAGGTAGTGGTACAGGGAGACAGAGAGCTGTAATGTTGTCTAACTCAGGAGGTAGTGGTACAGGGAGACAGAGAGCTGTAATGTCTAACTCAGGAGGTAGTGGTACAGGGAGACAGAGAGCTGTAATGTCTAACTCAGGAGGTAGTGGTACAGGGAGACAGAGAGCTGTAATGTCTAACTCAGGAGGTAGTGGTACAGGGAGACAGAGAGCTGTAATGTCTAACTCAGGAGGTAGTGGTACAGGGAGACAGAGAGCTGTAATGTCTAACTCAGGAGGTAGTGGTACAGGGAGACAGAGAGCTGTAATGTCTAACTCAGGAGGTAGTGGTACAGGGAGACAGAGAGCTGTAATGTCTAACTCAGGAGGTAGTGGTACAGGGAGACAGAGAGCTGTAATGTCTAACTCAGGAGGTAGTGGTACAGGGAGACAGAGAGCTGTAATGTCTAACTCAGGAGGTAGTGGTACAGGGAGACAGAAAGCTGTAATGTCTAACTCAGGAGGTAGTGGTATAGGGAGACAGAGAGCTGTAATGTTGACTAACTCAGGAGGTAGTGGTATAGGGAGACAGAGAGCTGTAATGTTGTCTAACTCAGGAGGTAGTGGTATAGGGAGACAGAGAGCTGTAATGTTGACTAACTCAGGAGGTAGTGGTATAGGGAGACAGAGAGCTGTAATGTTGTCTAACTCAGGAGGTAGTGGTATAGGGAGACAGAGAGCTGTAATGTTGACTAACTCAGGAGGTAGTGGTATAGGGAGACAGAGAGCTGTAATGTTGTCTAACTCAGAAGGTAGTGGTATAGGGAGACAGAGAGCTGTAATGTTGTCTAACTCAGAAGGTATGGTAGAGAAATTAATGTTAAATTCTCTGGCAACAGCTCTGGTGGACATTCCTGCAGTCAGCATGCCAATTGCACGCTCCCTCAAATATATACCCCCCCCAATATCGTGATATCCAATTGGTAGTTACAGTCTTGTCCCATCACTGCAACTCATGTACGGACTCGGGACAGGTGAAGGTCGAGAGCCGTGTGACTTCCGAAACACGACCCTGCCAAGCTGCACTGCTCGCTTAACCTGGAAGCCAGCTGCACCAATGTCTCAGAGGAAACAACAAATACAACTGGTGACATGAGTCAGTGACACTAGAGCGCGATGGGACAAGGACATCCCGGCTGGCCAAACACTCCCTTAACCCGGATGACGCTGGGCCAATTGTGCGCCGTCTCATGGGTCTCCCGGTAGCGGCCGGCTGTCACACAGCCTGGGATCGAACCTGGGTCTGTAGTGACACCTCTAGCACTGCAATGCAGTGCATTAAACCGCTGCGCCACTCAGGAGGCCTGCTCCCTCAAAACTTGAGACATCTGTGGCATTGTGTTGTGTGACAAAACTGCACATTTTAGAGTGGCCTTTTATTATCCCCAGCACTCATGCACCTGTGTAATGATCATGCTGTTTAATCAGCTTCTTGATATGCCAGACCTGTTAGGTGGATGGATTATCTTGGCAAAAGAGAAATGTTCACTAACAGGGATGTAAACAAATGTGTGTACAAAATGTGAGAGAAATAAACTTTTTGTGAGTATAGAAAAATGCTGGGATCTTTTATTTCAGCTCATGAAACATGGGACCAACACTTTACATGTTGCATTTATATTTTTGGCTGCACTGGGCCTTTAAATTCTGTGAATCAAAAAATATTGAACTCTGTCTCATTTGAAGAATGAATTCTGACTTGTATGTTTCGGTGAGAAGCTCAAATATGAGATTACACCATCTATGGACCTTCTCAGTGATAAGTGATGGACCGATGGTGTGTGACATATGTAGCCTATAATTTTATTTTGAGCAGAAGGAAATTCGCTCTGCTCTTTATCAAGAACCCATCAGAAGATACAGGGTGGCTTTCAGAGCTCCAACTCGCCCTGTCTGTCTTGATCACAAATTGACAAATACACGCAACTCAAATGTCCATCATGAACAACATATACTAGGTCTTAAACTTCAAATAATAGTACAGTGATATGGTATTGTGATTGAGGAGTAATACAGCCTAATAATAACAGTGGCCTCGTGACCTCGGCTTTCTACTCATTATTCCTTGTTAATAAAACAAACATGTATGCTTCCATTTGAAATTGCATAAACAATTAAAAGAAAACTTACTTTGATTGAATGTGATTCAACTAATTCAAATGAGCTCCTTTGCATTCAGGATAAATCAAAACATTTGAAAATGATCCTATTTCACTACCTTGATTTGATTGCCAGGTAATTTGAGTGGAGTTTACGTGAAAATGCTCCATTATGTAGTAGACAGACAGACATGCTCTATCCAAACCAAGGAAACTAATGATATACAACTCATTCTTCAATAGCTTTTTATGACATATCAGATGTTTGGTTTATCGTCGGACCATGTGACTTTTTGATCACATAGGGCCACAGAAGCACAGAGCCATTATTTTGAAAATTATTGTGAAAATGCTGATGTGTATTCAATGCCTGCATGATATTTCAAATTCACACCAGAAAGACAGTCTGCCCCCTGAAGGGGAAATATTACTGAAGACAATTCATATTGAATCAACATCAGCCCAAGGTCAATCATGAATGGTAGACAGCATTACAAGTTAAATACAGTATGTTGAGAACATAACATGTACAGCGACACTAATCTTAAACACACACTCCAAAACTTCCCACATACGTACAGATTGTGCCAAAACAGTTGATGTATTTATAGCTGTAATTTTGCCATAAACATTTCTTCCAGATGTCAGTTAAAAAAATATATCCCATTCTTTACATCACATGAAAAAAAAAAAGTATCCTTTCATAGAAAATTAATATCACAGCTTTAACAAGTACAACCAAGATGAAAGTAGCGTGGGCTTGCTTGGTTAGAGTAGCATAGAGCATGTAGTAACTGGTTATTAAGGCATACTAAGCAAGCCATGGATCATTCTCAAACCAGTTCCAACACTCCACTGCTTCTACGTTTGGATTGATTCTTTCCTCTGCATTACAAAGTCATATGACAAGAGTATACCTTGTTCAATCTTATCCAGTACCCTCAACAGCTATACAACCTACATGTATTCCTGTGCATGCTTGGATTCATCTTGTTTCACATATGAACATTATTTCATTGATTAAATGAACCCAAACATGTATTCTTATAGCACATAGTTAGCATGCTGCTGGGTCCCCCCCAGACTTTCAGATAAGGGATGCATATTTCCAGTAACTTCTTCAAAATTCCCAGGTTTTCCAGAAATCCTGTTACCGGAATTGTGCAACCTCACCTCAGATACACCTTCGCCTCCAGATATACTGAAATGTGGACAGTGTTACTACAGTACTACTGCAGTAATACTACTACTGTTACTACAGTATTACTACAATAGGTCAACAGCAGTAGGTTTGTTATCAGTTTATATTTGTATCACATACGTGACTTATTCTATTCCAGTGTCTTGCACACAAATAATTTAGCAATAATAAATCAGCCTACCTACACAATGTTCATCTTAGTTATTATTATATTAATGACATTATAATGTCATACCATTCATTATGAAGACTCAAGTGCTTAACAGTTGTATCAAACCCTGGTAAGATATCTATAGGCTATTAGTCAACTAGTATGCAAATATAAAATATTTATTGTAAATAATTTACATATAGATTTCTTTATAGAAGAATACAAATTGTGTGTTAATTAAGGCTCTAAAGGAAAGAGAGGAGGACATGGGTGCATCCCAAATAGCACCTCATCCCCTTTGTGCACTATACATTGGGAATAGGGTGCCATTTGGGACACAAACCTAGCCTCTACCCTCTAGGCACTAGGGTAGATCTGAAAGAAAACGGACACGTTTAATCAATATGGTAGTACCTCAGCCTTTCCCTATGACAGACTAGGCAAGTAGAAGTTTTGCCGTTTTGCTCACACCTATCCAGTCCTCTCATATCTACACCAGTGCTAGAAGTAAGTGTCATGGGGCTAGGGGTTGACTGTGTCCCAAAACACACCCTATTCTCTATATTTTGCTCTGGTCCAAAGTAGTGACTATTTAGGGAATAGGGAGCCATTTGGGACGTAAAACTTATTCCTGGATGGGGCCTATTTGTCCCGTTTCTCCACTTGTTTCTGGTTAGTGGTAGGGTCCTGTAGCTGGTAGTCCTGCAGAATGGCCACAGCCGTCTGTTTGCCAGTCTTCTTCACCGCAGCTTTGATACCCAGGTTGTCAATGTTGAAGGCGGTGACGCCCATGTTAATGGCTGAGTTCACAGCATGGTCTGTGGCCTGGCCGGCTGCCACCCCATACCTTATAATCAATCACACACAACCAACTAGTGAGAGGGGGAAGGCTGAGGGGGTGACACAGGGAGGGTTGGGGTGAGGGCAATTATAGGGAACAGCAAAGACAGCAACAACATGCAAGTAGGAATAAAGCCACCACCCATGCAGAGCATGAATTCAACAGAATTATTCAAGTTGTCTGACTATTCAGTCATCTGTAAATATACAACTGATTATATTGTGGGGCTGGTGATTGCACATATAACACACATAAATGCAATAAGTGCATCAATTCATACGATGATTATGAATTAGAAATAGTTATATTATTTTCAATGAAGTCAGGAAAAAGAATTGGTTAGTTAGAAACCAGAGAAAGCTTCATGATGAATTACGGGTGCATAGCCCAGTAGGATAGAAGAGTAGCCTGTTTAGAGAGTAGAGGTGAATCTAACAGCTGTACATTCAGACCATCCAGAAACAGAGGCTAAGCCTTGGCCATGCTGCTCGTTACTATTAGGGAGGGTTCATTCAAGAGAGAATACATGTCTTCTTGTCATTAGGTGGGTCTAAGATGTTTTGTAGACCCCTAAATCTGAAAAATAAGTGGAAGAGGGAAATGTACTGTAAGTGCTTGCTTGTTTTTGCTTATAAAACACGAGTGTTTAGCAAAACCTGGTCTAGAAAGCAAAGTAACAGACATACACGTCAGAGCTGGGTGGACAGGAGCAAATGTAAACAGTCAAGCAAGTAGTACTACCAATCACACATGGTGAATGAGCCAAGCACAGAACACATTTGGCAGGTAGCCTAGTGGTAAGAGCGTTGGGCCAGTAACCAAAAGGCCCAACCTGAGAAGGTGAAAAATTCTGTCGATATGTCCTTGAGCAAGGCACTTAACCCTAATTTACTCCAGGGGTGCCGTACTACTATGGCTGACCCTGTAAAAATAACACATTTCACTGCACCTATCCGGTGTGTGACAATACAACATTTTTATTTATTTTGACATGACTGCATCTCAAATGGCACCCTATTCCCTATATAGTGCACTACTTTTGACCAGGGCACAGGCTCATCGGGTGCCATTTGAGATGCACCCATGTTGATTGAGAAGAGCACAGACAACACATGTTGGTTGAAGTGTACAGAGAAAGACCTACTTATGCTTGACAGTGTTGACGGTTTCTGAGGCAACGGAGACGGTGATGTTCTTTGCTGCTACTTCCAAGCCAGTCCACATGGTAGCGAAGCCTTCAGGTAGAAACACAGGAACCACAACAATGACTAGACACTTGGTAGTATAGGGGGTACATCATCCATGTGAACCGTCCTTAAGGACAAGACAGACCAATAAGAACGTCGGCCATGCGTAGCAGGTGGACGTCCCATCACCTCTGACCACCAAACATCGGCAGTCATTATCTATTCATTTCTCGTCGATTCTACATTCTATGTTGAATCTCCACCGTTTGTTGACAGCCAGCAGGTGATCTACTGCGCACGGCCAACGTTCGTGTTGTTCTGTCTTGTCCTATACAATCACTAGCCTAGTGACTATAACAACCACAACAGTAACTATGTGTACCTTGAACTCCGCTGGCAGCCACCACCATGGCTCCATCGATGTTGGATCGTCCATCTTTGTCTTTCTTCATGGACTCCGGGACCAACTTGCTTCCATGTTTCTTCACATGGGGAGCCAGCTCCTTACCCACACACCCTGCCACCATACACACACCGTCCACTACAAACAACACACACCCTGTCATAATACAACATCCACTACTAACACAACAGCACACACAATACACCCATCCACATCCAATCAGACAGTCAACTCCTTCCAACACCTGAAGCAATCAGTCAGACACTCAGCTGCTTCTCACCCAGGAACTGGCTGACGCGGACAGCGCCCCCAGTGGCCTGTTTGGCTACATGCAATCCCTTGGAGACGGAGGGGCTGACATGGGCTGGCTTGTCCTCGGGGGTGATGTGCTCCCGCAGTTTCGACGCCCCCTTGTGGATGGCTATGCCAGTGAACTCAGCCCCCTTCACCAGGCCCCAGCTCAGCCACGATGCCCCTGGATGGAAAATACACAGTAGGTGTGAGTGAGTGATACACAGTATACAACTTTAACCCTAACCCCTACAGCCTCGGGTTAGGGTTGTAGGGGTTAGGGCCCTGGGTCTGACCTGTGAGGATGCCGCTGGCCACCTTCTCACTCCACTCTGGCAGGTTCTTCTCCTCCTTCTCTCCTGCTGCTGGGGCCTCTTCTTCCTTGAGGGGAGCGATGGACACCTTCTGGCTCAGGTTGATGCTGTCTGCTGCCTCATTTGGAGCCTGCAGCAGCAGGACTTGTATTAATATGGTGTTTTGCAACAGTGGTTTTATGACACCTGCTGGTGCATATGTACAGCATTGGCAGAAGAACAAAGTTTGATTAACTCTGCTTCGTTGTCACGGTCCTCTCGGTTTTCTGTAACTTACCGCTGTTACAGGACTGGTTAGCCTAGCTGGAGCCTAGCAGACCCTGCCTCGTAGTAACCTCCTGGTAACCTCAAGTGCCTTACCCTAACGCTCCTAGTAACCCCCTAGTAACCCCCTAGCGTAGCCTACTGCTACCCTAGGGTGCCTCCTCTCCCTCTATCCCCATCACAACGTCTCATTCTCCTCTAAACAAAGACATGGTGACCAGACACGTATCAGATGTCCCCTTGCTTGAGGAAAACAGACAGGGTAATGTTCTAAAACCATCATTGCTATTCTCGACAAGACACAACCTCCTAAATCTACATATATTCAATATGTGATCATGAAAAGCCTACTTGCTTATTGGATTCCATCGCAGAAGCAGCTGTCCATGTGACAGGTAGTTTATCAACAACATGCCCTCAGTTAGAGCCTGGCTGAATACTGTTGCTCGGAGACAAAAACCACAGTCTGACTCCATTACTGTAATGACTACGGCGGCTGTGTTGTGTTCTAGCCAGATAAGAGCATTAGCACACATTAATGCTCTTCATCTGCCTGTTGTTCTAAATTTCCTAACTGCTGAGGTGTATTCAGGGAGCAAGCAGTACAGGAGAGCCTTTAGTGTTGTATGCCAAATGGCACCCTATGTCCTACATAGAGCACTACTTTGGACCAGGTTCCATAGAGTTCTGGCCCAAGACCCGCAGGTGAAGTAGAGCGCCTTACAGCAGCAAGCAGACATTTTCACACCAGAATAGAGCAGCATTTACATCATCAGTAGTTCTGGAAAAACACCAGAAATATGGACCAATCAGAGTCATTATTGAGGCTAGAGAGAGCAGAATAGCTTATGTTTATCTAGTACTGTACTAAATGGCACACTATTCTGTATGTTGTGCACTATTTTGACCAGGCTCTGGTCAACGGTAGGACACTATGAAGGAAATAGCGTTCCATTTTGGGCCAAATCCCTAATTTTAACCTTACATTCCACTGGGATCATTGGCAGGGATGTAAGAAAACAAAGAACAAAGCTTGGAAACTGTCACTCTTCCTGAATCTGAACTGCTGATTAAGAATGGATGTAGGCAACCCTGTCATTATTTTAATCCAGGGTCCATAACCTTCTGCACAAGGACACTTGTCATGGTGTGGTGGTGTGGCATTGCTTTGGTACCTTTAACATCTTTCAATGACTCAAATACACCTGAAATTGACAAAAACATCTGCCAGAGAGATGCGTTTATTTTTCTATTACCATTCCTTGGGCCATTCAGCCGACCCCTAGACACCTTCATATGGGCCAGTCAGAAAGCAGGACCCTATGGGCCCTGGTCAAATGTAGTGCACTATATAGGGAATAGAATGACATTTGAGACACAGCCTCAGCAGCTCACCTGCACCCTGAGGTCTGTCATCTGGGACAGCAGGTCCTGGAACAGTTGTCTGTCTTCTCCAGGCAGTTCAGAGGACAGCACAACGCCCACGTAGGACCCCGGGGCGGACGCCATCATGTCCGGGAACATGAACACCCCTGTGTTACACAGCAGGACGGGGGAGTCAGTGGCCATCAGAGGGTACAGCCAATCACACACCTGGAATACATGAACAGTATAACCCATCAACAGTACAGCCAATCACACAGGACAGTATAGGGAGTTTATATGGAACGACAGTCTGTCTCTATGCTGTAACACAGATCTCTGAACCTGACCCGATGGCCACTGGGGTTTTCCCACCATGACATCATAGAGAACTCCTGCCTGGGATTAGGGCCACTGAGTCACTAATCACATGATGCAGGACACAGATCATTATCTGGCTGCAGTGCTTCTGATAGCCTATCCCACACACACAGGAGCCCAACCCTATTCTAAACACCACACACACACACACACACACACACACACACACACACACACACACACACACGAGGGGGTTTATGAGCAGAGGCAGAGCAAACCATTGATGATGAAATTGTGTTAGAGTGCACAACAGATAGAGAGGTCAAGGAAACAGATTCCAAAAACCCTGTGATTTCATCATACACTGAATACAATAAGTGTTGACACTATATTAAGGGCACTGTAAAAGGCAACACGTAGACAGTGACTAGAATTCATCACCCCCCCATCCCTCTTACCTGCAGGAAGGCTGGGGGGCGGTTGGGCACTCTCTCTGACTGCTGGCTGGTGAACTTGACCATCCGCAGGTAACCTGGGTAGGAGGGAGCGCTGACCTGGCCGTCAGGTGTGACAAAGAATATCTGTACCCCGTGAGACAGGAAGAAGAGTTCCTCTCCATCCTCCCCCAGGCTCTGAGGAGAGGGGGACATGTGGCTGTAAAACTCCTCTCCTACCAGCGACATCTCTCCAGATTCTGTCCCGTAGGAGATAGTCAGGTGGCCATCAGCCGCCTGGGAGGAGTAGGCTGGGGGCAGCTCGCCAGGCACCACAGACTGTCTAGTGGGAGAAATAGGCAGGGAGGGAGACACAATGCCTCCCACAGCTCCAGCCTGGCAGTTAGTCATTAGTAGTTTGGGTGGAGATGGCCGCTCTGGTTTCTCCTTCTCCAGTTTGGGGTAAAGGTTAGAGTTAGATGCTGTCCCACGGATTCCATTAGAGGCATCTAGAGGTGGTGGGAGCTCAGGGTCTGGGCTGGTCTCTAGGACCGCCAATCGAGTGGTGATGTTGTTCAGAGTCTCCTGCATCTTGTGCTGCATCTGGCGGGCTGACTCCCAGGAGCACCCCACACACTCGTGCCCCTGTGAGGGCACACTGATGGCCCTGAGGAGGTGCTGGCGTCCCTGTCTGTACTGGGCCAGGGCCTGGGCCTTGTGGCCAGCTTCATCCTCGGTCAAGCCCCTGTTAATGCACTCAAAGGCCTTCTCATAGCCGTCTTTGATCACCTGCAGCCTGGCTCTGTCAAAGGCATCTTGATTGTCTTCCTCCATGTCTGTCAAGAAGACAAGAAAATACATACATTTTGACCTCGCTTGCAAAGGTTCAATGATACTAATTAATTATCAATAGCTAAATTCAAAGAAGCAATAGTTGAGAATCTTAACAGTTAACTATTTAGCTAGCTAGCATAGCTCGTTACGATAATTTTGCATAAGGAGGCTGGCAGGCAAAGGCAAACATTACCATTACTGTAACTACCTAGCTAGGTTTGTAACGACAAAACAGTACTGTATCTCATGAGATATCAAGCAATAACATCTAGCTCCTCTGCTTGGATAGCAAGCAAGCAAATTAGTTAGTAAGTTGTGTGTACTTTACTCTTGGTGTGTCGCTAGCTATCATGAAAACAAACATAAACTTGAGACATTTTGTCAATCAAAAGCCAACTAATCTGATACATTACCCACTAACGTTAGACGACAAACTCCTGTCCAGTGAATGAGGCGATCGACGTCTGACGTCTGTCTTTTTAGCTGTTGGAGCTGGATTTCAAGCTTTCCTGACAAGAGAAGGCTGTCAGTGTCATGCGCCTCCTTCTTCTTCTGTGGGTTTTATGGCGGACAACAACCCAAAAAGGTGTATTGTCGCCACCAACTGGACAGTTTGAAACCGACATTTTTATTTATATATATATATTTGTATCCATACGTAATAGTGAAACATAATTTAATCCATCGTATTAAAAAGAGTACATTGCCAAAACAAACAAAACTCCCACTTCTTCCTTCTTTTAGTTCTCCATATCTCCCTTATCAGGCTCTAGGACCTGAGAGGGTGGTACGGCTTGTGCCAATATTGCATAACTCTTTCGCTGAGAAATCTTTCAGCCCCAGGAACCGCCGCAATCACTATGATTTATATCTTCATGGACCTTCTCTCCACCTTGGCAGTGCCATTAATTACCATAACTATAAAAGTCCCAAAGTCCACCTTCTTAACCTTTAAAAAATGTTGGGCTCCCGTGTAATATGATCCTTTCAACAACTTGGACATCTCTGCTTCTCCTTTCGGCAAACACTTGCTACATGACCAAACGCTTTACAAAGACCCCACTGCATTGCTCTTGGGATAAATGCTCTGACTGTAGTTAATATACCCTAACTACACTTGAGTAGGGAGAGACTCCATATCAACAAACAAAATAACAGATAAACTCACTTTTCTTCATTCACCTACGATTCTTCATTCATCTACGATTCTTCATTCACCTACGATTCATCGGACGTGCATCAATTACTCCTGGAATATTTTTTTTATCTCTTCAACATATACTTACGATATGCCAGATATAACCCCCTTGAGATGTGCCCTGTTCCTAAGAGACACACAGGACACTTCAAACTTATCAAATCGGGTGAGACGCAACACACGTTTCTTCTGTTCCTCAGAAGAAAAAATCTAAACAAACCAGCCTCTAATGATCATCACAGCCTTCACTCTTCCCAGCACTCTCTCCACCAGTTTGGATATCTCAAATGGATTCCTCAAGATTGGTAATTCGTTCAGCTGCTCCTCATTTACAAACCGTACTCCTACAAGATACGAAGTGACATTCTCTACTCTGTACTCTACTTTGCTCCTTTTTCCTTTCTTTTGGACAATATTCCAATTGTCCTTGATTCTACCGCTATTAGATTCAGAATCCACTTCATCATCCGCTTCCGCCATTTTTTCCCACGTCCAATTTCTCCAGCCACCTCCACACGCTTGCGGTTCTGTTCGTTATGCGCCTCCAACAACCATGTTTGGCTAATCAACTAAATAAAATATGGCGACAACGAGATCCCCGACCCCAAAGAGTTGAACTGGTGGAACTCTGGAACAGTTTTGTAATCTTCTCTGTTAACATATTTTCTACGAGAGACAAACAGTTCAAAGTCATCAAGTAAATCACGATGAGCCAGATGAGGGCTTGCCTGACAAGGGCTACAGAGTTACCCCCCTTTGCCCCAGCCTGAAAAAGTGAAAGCAAAACATAATCTGATAGGGGCATAGCTGCGGGAAGTAGGTGTGCCCCCTCCACCCAAAAAAATATAATATTTTAGGGGGGTATTTTGCTCCCTTCTCTGCTAAGGAGTATTTTTCTCTGCTCATACATGAGTAATAAAGGCCTAGTGCACTAATTTGGTATTCTACATTTTACATTAAAACATTTATTATTTTAATTTTGATTTATCAATCCTTCCAGCGGCTATGCATTAATAATTGAGTCATTGTTAGTTTTATACTTAAGACATGACTGTTGTTAGCTTTACACATAAGACATGACTATGTAGTTGTGCTGTAACATGTTTGAATGTTGTCTCTTGTATAATAAATTCTATACATTAGTTTATACTGGATTATGCATATATTTTCGTTAACTAATTTCATTAGTTATGTTCCAACACTCCCTCCATCTTGTGCCAATATCAGTTATTTTTAAATCTTGGTTCCAATAGTTTATATACTTTTTTAAGAGACTGTCAATTGGGTAGGCTCTCTGCAAGGGTTTGTATAGCTTACCTATCATATGAGTATCATTTTCTGATTCAAATAGGATTCCCTTAACATTGCTCTAATTTCCAATAGATTTCAGATCGAAGTTGCATCAATTTGAAAATGTCTACATTGGTCAGTCCAAAATTGCTTTTTAATTCTGTCATGGAAGTAATTTTATTTCTTATTACCAAGTCATTTACAGTTTCTATGCCTTTAGTATTCCATGTGGGCCAATTTATCATTGAATTCTGACAGTTACTTTACATTAGCCGCAGGGCTCCAAACAATCTTTTCCCAGTGCCAAGTAAGACAACTGAGATGGTAGCCTATGAGTCAAAAAGTAAGCTATTTCATCGAACATATCCAGGGAATGCATGATTGATATTTTGATGTGCATGAATGATCAGAATGATTATCTTTGTGCATATTGGCCTAGGATATAAACTATTATTGACCATGGACCCGATTCCGCCCTGAGTTAACCGCGTGAATGGAACATAATTTCCTTTTTAATGCACTTTTCTCACTATGCATATTCTGACCTTGAACTTAAGCATGAGATCGAATAAATGAAGGTGTGGTTGAGGTGTGTCTACAGATATACTGTATTCTGACCTTTACTTAATTCCCTAATAATTCCACCACCTTCACGCGCAAGGAAACCATGAATAAGGTCTTGCGAACCTAGCGGTTCCATTTTTTCTGTTAGAAATAACACCATTCTCCATGCACTGTAATTTATAACTTAATAAGAGCTATTGATTGGAGCTATTGGTAAGAGCTAGATAAATGGGGTAGCCTAGTGGTTAGAGCGTTAAGCCAACAACCGAAAGGTTGCTGGATCGAATCCTCGAGCTAACAAGGTAAAAATCATTCATTCAGGTAACCCGCTGTTACCCGGTAGGCAGTCATTGTAAATAAGAAATTGGTCTTAATTAACTGACTTGCCTAGTTAAATAAAGATGAAATCCAACTTGATAAGTGAATTGTAAATGACAACAAATATTTGACATTATAATCGCTGGAGACAAATCTTAAACATATAAACATATTTTTTCACAGTAAAGTTGATGAAATGCTGTGCCATTATGCAGAACCTAACTTGCAGGGATGGGCACTCTCAAATGTGTTTGATAAAAACCAACCAGCTAGACATTTTCAATCGTACCTTTTCAAAAGAGTTGCAGCTTCTTTGATGCTCTGTGGATAGGCCTGAGTAATCGATTCTTCCATTCTTCCAGAAATCTTATTGTAAGATCCCCCTCAAATGCCAGATGGATTAGTTGAGTTTTCCTCGGGTTCTTCTGTGCTGACTGAACACGTTTGTCAAAGTGGAAAATTTGTTCTTGAACGTAGCTGTGGACTCCCCAAAAGTCAGTCCATATTCCAGTGCAGTAAGCACAGTCAGGATAGCGGAGAGAGGCCCAGAAATTCATTGCAGGATATCAAGAGGGGTCCATTTGTCCTCATTGGAGCCACAGTGCAAAAACTGTAGTGACACTAAACAGCTTCCACCAATTCTGTTTAGCTTAGATCCAGCAGTGCCTTCACCTTTTTCACATCTAAAAAGTTATGGATCTCTGGGTCAAGTGCAAATAGGGCCTCCACCAGTTGACTGTTGCGTTCGCTAAATCGTTCCGACATTTCACTATGACAACATCCAACGTGCCGAAGAACAGTCTTTTACACCCAGTCTCTTCTCTGTCCTGCTGGCCTACTGTACTGTCCACCACGTATTTCTGGAAATGTGTACGTACATAACGTCGTATTTGCTTGGAGCTGGTGGTGGTGCGTCAGTGCCATTGGGACTGCACTGTGCCCAAATGGCTTCGAGCTCGCTGTCACGCTTCAGCTTCTCAACGCACTCCAATGGAATGCGGACAACTTTGAATCCAGTGTAAAGATCTTTTGCTTTTGCCTGGAGTAATTTGTTAGGAGGATCGAGAAGAATTAGGATTTTGTGCACCATGTTGGCTGTAACCTTAAAGCCACGGTCCGTCACCCCTGCAGTCTTGAGTCTTACTTCTGTGTTGTATGCACGCGTTTCCTGCTTCTTATGGAAACATACCTTACTGCCCAGGGGCTTTTCACAGCCCCCTTACACACACCGCAGCGCACCATTGTGCTGACACAGCGCTAGGGACATAAAACTACAACTGAGGGTGCTAAAGTTTGAACTGAGGGGGCTAAGCCCCATTGTGGAACCGGGCCAATATAGCCTACTATCGTACACTCTTCTCCCTATTATAATTATACAGTGGGGAGAACAAGTATTTGATACACTGCCGATTTTGCAGGTTTTCCTACTTACAAAGCATGTAGAGGTCTGTAATGTTTTATCATAGGTACACTTCAACTGTGAGAGACGGAATGTAAAACAAAAATCCAGAAAATCACATTGTATGATTTTTAAGTAATTCATTTGCATTTTATTGCATGACATAAGTATTTGATACATCAGAAAAGCAGAACTTAATATTTGGTACAGAAACCTTTGTTTGCAATTACAGAGATCATACGTTTCCTGTAGTTCTTGAACAGGTTTGCACACACTGCAGCAGGGATTTTGGCCCACTCCTCCATACAGACCTTCTCCAGATCCTTCAGGTT
The DNA here is from genome assembly GCF_045679555.1 of Salvelinus alpinus. Lineage (NCBI taxonomy): Eukaryota > Metazoa > Chordata > Actinopteri > Salmoniformes > Salmonidae > Salvelinus > Salvelinus alpinus. The sequence goes on from NC_092107.1 coordinate 7,648,545, forward strand.
TCGGGGCTGTCGCTGGGCAATACGGACTTTCAGCTCCCTCCTTGAGATGCTTCTTACGGAGCCACTCCTTAGTTGCCCTGGCTGTGTGTACAGTAATCTTCCAACATTACCATGGGTTGAAGAACTGAATGTGGCAATTTTCAGAATTAATCAAACCACCATTTTTGTGCATAAAGGCTCTCCAACCCTGTTTTTTATGATTCATAAATAATTTTCTAACCCTAAATAATTTACAAGATCAGAGTATTTTTTTAATTTACCAATTGGTGCTGAAACGAAGACGAATATGCATATATTTAGATGTCTTTCTTTAATTGATGTCTAATATTCTGAACCCGTTCTCTCGATATATTCTATTGAGTCTGTCGACAAAATTCTAACTAAAAGGTACACCGTATTTAATGGAATGACTTAAGGTAAATGTACTGAAACCCCTATTGAATGAAAACTTGACGAGAAAATCTGTTGGCCAACAAGTGGGAGGGTTTTCAGCGGTTGAAGTACATTTATTCAGCGCGCACAAGGGAACCACGCCTGCAAAGCCCATTGTGCACCTTCATAAGGTAAGTCTAAATACCAACTACTGAGAAGTGCATAGGAAAGGCGTGCTTAAAACATTTGTAATTTTCTAAGTTGTAATGGGGCCCTTTCTGAGGAAGTGGGAACTCTAAACACTTAGCTATATTGCTAACTATAAATATTATCTTGTTACAAGATGTAGCATTAGGCATACTAGTAAAGTGGTGCGATGAACTCAATATTGACAGATGATAAATAAATGATATATTGACAGCTTGTGACTCTCCTCGCTGTAACTAACTAGTACAACAGTAGTTGCTTTGAAAATTGTATTTTTCCCGCAGTTGCATTTTGACAACTGTCGTATGCTTGTGCTTATCAGAATGCCTCTCCCTCCTCCCTGAGCACAGTTGGGAGAGGGAGCTCGCTCACAGAGCAGACTTTCATAGCAGTAATCAACATAATGCATAAGCTATTACTTTTGACCAAATAATGGTTTTAGAACAATCTACAGGAACATTAGTCAAATCGCTTCGGTATAAGAGCAAAGCAATCTCGTTTTCGGTAATTTACGGTTTATCATTCCAGCTCTATTTGGGATACAACAAATGTAACCATAAAGGTCAAATAAAATGTAAAAATAAAAATGCATTATTGAAAAATTATTAATTATGAGAGGGGTCTGAGAGATGAGGGGGAGGGGCTTCTATTGCTCAGTTTGTAGGTTGAGCATGGTTGCCTGGCTACCCAGACTCCTTGCTCCGCCAAACGCTACACCACTCCCTTTGGATGTTAGTTTCTTCCTCGTAATAAAACTGGATCTGAGCATCCCCCCTACTCTTCACCGAATGCGAACACATTTGGCGCCGTCTGATTGGTCCAGAAACCTATTGGTTGGGCCAGAGCCAGAACACATGTGGGTAAAACCAGAGAGGAAAAGGCGAAGCGAGTGGGTTTATACTCTGCCCAAAATCTCTCCAGGTTAAGCAGATCAATAATTATTAAGCAAGCGAATAGTTTTTGTATGGGGGGCAATGAGAGAGTGTCAAATTTAGTTTAAAGTTTCATGTTTTTTTTGTCGTACGGGATACGCATGGTATACATCGTCCAACCAAATGCTTACTTGGAGGTCATTTTCTCGACAATGCAACAACAATAAGAAATAATAAAAGCTAAGTGTAACGGATGTGAAATGGCTAGCTAGTTAGCGGTGGTGCGCGCTAATAGCGTTTCAATCGGTTACGTCACTCGCTTTGAGACCTTGAAGTAGTGGTTCCCCTTGCTCTGTAAGGGCCGCGGCCTTTGTGGAGCGATGGGTACCAGGAGGAAGGAGAAAATCTGGAGAAAATCTGTTGGCCAACAAGTGGGAGGGTTTTCAGCGGTTGAAGTACATTTGAAGTAGTGGTCAAAGGCCGCGGCCCTTGCTCTGTAAGGGCCGCGGCCTTTGTGGAGCGATGGGTACCACTACTTCAAGGTCTCAAAGCGAGTGACGTAACCGATTGAAACGCTATTAGCGCGCACCACCGCTAACTAGAATATGAAAATAAAGTAAATTGCTCAGTAGAATAGATTACATATTTTAGCATACGTGTAATACTGGAAGGCACAATTTACAGTTCAATATTTACACGTGTATTGGGGAAGGGGGGCAATCTATAAACTGAGGCTAAGGGTCTGGTAGAAGCAGTTGTGATATGTGTGTAGCCTGAATGTATATGTGTGTATGTCTGTGTGTATGAGTGAGAGCATGTGTGCTAAGGTGTGGAGAATCAGAGCAGCTGGTCAGTCCAGTTCAATAAAACATTTTAGTAGCTAGAAACTGTCTCTGAGCCTGCTGGTATCAGACCTCATGCTCCGATACCGTCTGCCTGATGGTTAGGGAGAGAACAGGTACCATAGATGTACAAGTAGATGTCCTGGATGGGTGGGAGCATGGTCCCTGTGATGTACTGGACCGTCTTCACCGCCTGCTGGAGGGCCTTGCGGTCATGAACGGAGCAATTCCCATACCAGGCCGTGATGCAACCGGTCAGGACACTCGATGGTGCAGCCGTAGTATTTGGAGAGGACCCGGGACGGCATTCCGAATTTCTTCAGCCACTAGGAAGTAGAGACGCTGTTGTGCCCTCTTGACAAGAGTGGTGATGTTGTTGGTCCTTGACAAGTCCTCTGTGATGTGGACGCTGAGGAACTCAAAACTGCTGTCTCTCTCTACTGCAGTCCCATTGATGTGGATGGGGCATGTTCCCTCCTCTGCTTTCTGAAGTCAACAATCAACTCCTTTGTTTTGCAGACTTTTAGTTAAGATAAAAATGAATAGCTATTTTGATACGCGAGGCTTATTTGATCTAATATAAGTTTTGTAATGCTTAGGTTGTTACGAGTGTACTGATATAAGTGTGATGCACGTGACATCCCGGCAACTTTTGATAAAAAATATTTTATTTCAGTGTTGTCCCTGTTGATATTCGAGACGTCTATGCATATTCACGAGGCTAGCATAGCATCTCACTTTCCATTGAATACAGTTGTTTGACGTCAGTACCCCTCATCGAATATTTATAAAAGTATTCAAATAGCGAGATGTATCCACCAATCCAAAGAAAGGAATAGGCGGGAGCTTGACAGCCCGCCGGTCCACTCTGTGGACAACGAATCCTATTGTTAGGGCAGAGACACAAGCGTCTTGACACTATATCCAGTATCTCTGGTAACACGCAGGTTTGAAAATGTGTCCTTGGCTTTGATACTCTGATTGGTTAGAGACGATCCAATCGCTGATGACTTTGTTTTGTACAACGCCCCTAGTCACCACGCACAACTTCAATGATGGCAGTCTCAGACTAAATAGTATGCAGCGAACGACAGAGCAGCAGAAAAATTTAGTGTGAATCGTCAGGCTAAGAGCATGGTGCTTGCAACGCCAGGATAGTGGGTTCGATTCGTAGGACCACCTTTATGTAAAATGTATGCACACATGACTGTAAGTTGCTTTGGATAAAAGCGTCAGCCAAGTGGCATATATAATATACACTGAGTATACCAAACATTTGGAGCACAAAATGGCTACCCAGACTATTTACATTGCCCCCCCCCCATCCCTTTTACACCGCTGCTACTCTCTGTTATCATCTATGCATAGTCACTTTGATAACTGTACCTACATGTACATATTACCTCAACTGACCGGTGCCCCCGCACATTGACTCTGTACCGGTACCCCCCTGTGTATAGTCTCGCTATTGTTATTTTACTGCTGCTCTTTAATTACTTGTTACTTTTATTTCTTATTCATATATATATATTTTAAGTGCATTGTTGGTTAGGGGTTTGTAAGTAAGCATTTCACTGTAAGGTCTACTACACCTGTTGTATTCGGCGCATGTGACTAATACGATTTGATTTGACCTTCCTAATATTGAGTTGCACCACCCCCTTTTTCCCACAGAACAGCCTCAATTATTTCTCTCAAATGTTGTGCACAAAGTTGTTTACATCCCTGTCTACATCTCCTTTGCCAAAATAATCCATCCACCTGACAGGTGCGGCATATCAAGAAGCTGATTAAACAGCATGATCATTACACAGGTGCACCTTGTGCTGGGGACAATAAAAGGCTACTTGAAAATGTTCAGTTTTGTCACACAATGTGTCTCAAGTTTTGAGTGAGCGTGCAATTGGCATGCTGACTGCAGGAATGTACCCCAGAGCTGTTACCAGATAATTTAATGTTAATTTCTCTACCATAAGCCGCCTCCAATGTCATTTTAGAGAATTTGGCCGGATTATCTGAGACCAGTTGATGAAGTTGAGGAGTATTTCTGTCTGTAATAAAACCCTTTTGTGTGGATAAACTCATTCCGCTTGGCTGGGCCCGCCTAGTGGATCAGCCTATGCCCTCCTAGGCGCAGCCATGGGTCCAGAGATTAGGGTCTAATGAATTCATTTCAACTGACTGATTTCCTTATATGAACTGTAACTCAGTAAAATTGTTGAAATTATTGCATGTTGCGTTTATATTTTGTTCAGTATAGATGTTGGCAAAATACCTCCCTGCACATTTTTACTGCAGATTAGGAGCAGTTTAGGAGGTGTGTGTCTGTGTCCTCAATTGTAGCGGGCACCCAAATCAGAATGCGTTTCATATTTTTCCCTACCCTTGCCCCGCTTGTTAGATATTATGCACATTGATAGCTTGAAAGCAAACGTCCTAACCATGTGATTTAACATAGTAGCAGGCAGCAGCAATCTAAATGATCAGACTGAAAACATGAGGAAAAGTGATCGAGTGAAATAATGAAGTGGGTGAACAGAACAATACAGTTTCATTGAATCCAATCATAGCAGCAGGATCAATGTACAGCCCGCCCTTCTCTTTACATACACACAAGCAAGCTAGCCAGTTTAGTTATTTAGACCACGTAGAACCTCTACATGACTGACTAAAAGACAGTACATTATGGTTTAGAAACTCTGTGACTGACTGACATGAGATAGATGCTTGTTTGCCCCCGAAAATAAAGTTTTTTCCCCGATCACGGATAATTACAAAAAATACTCGGATCATAATCGTATCCAGGAAATTGCCCGTATCCGTTACAATATTCATTTTGTCCAACTACTCGGCACACCCCTACCTACTACCATACCTGTTAAAAGGCACTTACGATTGACATCGGAAGTTTACATACACTTAGATTGTAGTCATTAAAACTTGTTTTTCAACCACTCCACAAATGTCTTGTTAACAAACGACAGTTTTGGCAAGTCTGTTAGGATATCTACCTTGTGCATGACACATGTAATTTTTCCAACAATTGTTTACAGACAGATTATTTCACTTATAATTCACTGTATCACAATTCCAGTGGGTCAGAAGTTTACATACACTAAGTTGACTGTGCCTTTAAACAGCTTGGAAAATTCCAGAAAATTATGTCATGGCTTTAGAAGCTTCTGATAGGCTAATTGACATAATTTGAGTCAATTGGAGGTGTACCCGTGGATGTATTTCAAGGCCTACCTTCAAACTCACTGCCTCTTTGCTTGACATCATGGGAAAATCAAAAGAAATCAGCCAAGACCTCAGAAAATAAAATTGTAGACCACAAGTCTGGCTCATCCTTGGGAGCAATTAACAATCGCCTGAAGGTACCACGTTCATCTCTGCAAACAATAGTACGTGAGTATAAACACCATGGGACCACGCAGCCGCCATACTGCTCAGGAAGGAGATGTGTTCTGTCTCCTAGAGATTAACGTACTTTGGTGCGAAAAGTGCAAATCAATCCCAGAACAACAGCAAAGGACCTTGTGAAGATATTGGAGGAAACAGGTACAAAAGTATCTATATCCAAAGTAAAATGAAACCTATATCAACATAACCTGAAAGGCCGCTCAGCAAGGAAGAAGCCACTGCTCCAAAACCGCCATAAAAAAGCCAGACTACGGTTTGCAACTGCACACAGGGACAAAGATCTGACTTTTTGGAGAAATATCCTCTGGTCTGATGAAACAAAAATAGAACTGTTTGGCCATAATGACCATCGTTATGTTTGGAGGATAAAGGGGGAGGCTTGCAAGCCGAAGAACACAATCCCAACCATGAAGCATGGGGGTGGCAGCATGATGTTGTGGGGGTGCTTTGTTACAGGAGGGACTGGTGCACACTTCCTGACTGATCTCAAGACATCAGTCAGGAAGTTAACGCTTGGTTGCAAATGGGTCTTCCAAATGAACAATGACCCCAAGCATACTCCCAAAGTTGTGGAAAAATGGCTTAAGGACAACAAAGTCACGCTATTGGAGTAGCCATCACAAAGCCCTGACCTCAATCCTATAGAAAATCTGTGGGCAGAACTGAGAAAGCGTGTGCGAGCAAGGAGGCCTACAAACCCAACTCCATTACACCAGCTCTGTCAGGAGGAATGGGCCAAGTCTACTCTAAACAAGATTTGACCCAAGTTAAACGAATTTAAAGGCAATGCTACCAAATACTAATTGAGTGGATGTAAACTTCTGGCCCACTGAGAATGTGATGAGAGAAATAAAATCTGAAATAAATAATTCTCTCTACTATTATTGACATTTCACATTCTTAAAATAAAGTGGTGATCCTAACTGACCTAAGACAGGGAATTTTAACATGGATTAAATGTAAGGAATTGTGAAAAACTGAGTTTAAATGTATTTGACTAAGGTGTATGTAAACTTCTGACTTCAACTGTACATTATTTGTCTTGCCCATTTACCCTCTGAATGGCACTGTCTCCTTCCTATCACCTGACTGAAGTGGATTTAACAAGTGACATGAATAAGGGATCATAGCTTTCACATGGTCAGTCTATGTTATGGAAAGAGCATGTTTTGTATTCTCAGGACCCCTCACGCTCTCTCCCCCAGGCCTCAGGTAAGAGCACAGCTCCCGCCAGACACAATAACATGTACAGTAGCTACAGTGCATGCAGAGAGGATGGAACAGTTTATTACGTTTAAGTCAGTGCAACTGCAGTGTCCTGTTGACTTTTGCGAGTGATTCAGGTGACACAGTGAAAGACATTTGGGAAAAAAGGAAATAATAAAGAAAGCAAGGGACTACACTATAAACTCCAAGGCATTAAAAAAAAAAAATACCTGTAGTAAGTTCCACTCAAAGTCAATGAAAAGTCATTATTACCTAAATGTTTGTGGTATGGTCTCAAAACTAAATGAGAAGTCACACCAATTACAACTACAACTACAAATATATGATATATTAACTTTTTTCCCAGCATGCTATACTGCAGGTTGATTTAAAAATAATAATAATATCTGTTTTGCATGTACACTGAGTGATTGATTAAATGTTATGCTACACAAAAATATGTATATTTTTTCTAAACTAATCCAATCATTGAATTTTTGCACCACAAAAATGGTTGTTCCAGTGTAAATGGCTCGGTAGTTTCCTCCCACTTTTCTTTAACCGAGGTACAAGCCTTATGTTACCTGTAAACTAACTCACCCCGGAACTCACTTGTTTAAGACCACAGTAGAAGAAATGAACGAATTCAACAAGTATCTCTCAATCACTAACAAATACAGTCATGGGTGGTAAACTCTACAATTCAATCCACAAGGCAAGGCATACTGGGACATTTTGGGGGGCGGGGCTAAGCGTTGCATTTAAGTATACCTTATATCCGGAATCTTTGGGGCATCTTATATACACAATCTACGCGACGGCCCTACCCCCTCCCAGAAAGGATATACAACTCTAGCATTTAAATTGGTTCACAGCAGTTGCTTTGTTACAGCACAGGTAGCTAATTTCAACCAGAAAGTTTGTTTAGCTAGGTAAATTCACAGCATGGCTTGATTTATGTAGTTGGGTCAAGCGTACTCTACACGTGCCACACTAGTTACATTAATTTTACCGGTGGCTTAGCTAGCTGTTGTCAACATTTCAATTGTGCGTCTTTCAGTTTCAACTGCAGTGTTGTCATTTCGAGCTCGCGAGGGACGAGGGTAAACTAGTTTAGAAAAGTAAGTGGGTCGATCTCTGCTAAGTAGACAACAGAGCCAGAGATGGCTATTGCCCACGTCGCTACAGAGTATGTGTTCAGCGATTTCCTCCTGAAGGAGCCGGGTCAGGCAAGGTACCGCGCCGTGCGCACTGAGCTAGCCATGGACAAGATGGTGACCTGCGTGGCGGTGGGACTCCCTCTCCTCCTTATTTCTCTAGCCTTCGCCCAGGAGGTCTCTGTGGGTGAGTAGGTCACGGGTGTGGGGGAGGCTACTTGTGTGTATTAATTAATCACTAAATTATCAATTATGATGGTATCATTTAGTGATTATTCAGTGTGTGTGTTTTCTGTCTGTCTCCCAGGTGTTCAGATCAGCTGTTTCCCTCCAGCTAACTTTTCCTGGCGTCAGGCCATGTATGTAGACTCCTACTGCTGGGCAGCCCTACACACTCACACACTACCCTTATGGCTACACAAGGTAACACAAACACAGACATACACTCATGGCTACACAAGGACACACACAGGGAACTAACACTTAACCTTTCTCCTCTTCTCCTTCCTCTCGCCCTTTGTCCACCCTCCTTTCTCTCTCCCTTCCCCCGCTCTCTCAGTTTTTCCCCTATATCCTGCTGTTGGTAGCAGTAATTATGTATAGTCCAGCGGTGTTCTGGCGTTTCTCTGCCTCTCCTCTGCTTCAGTCAGACCTTAGCTTCATCATAGAAGAGCTCGACCGCTGCTACAACCGTGCTGTCACTCTGGCTAAACGCATGGCCACTGCTGGGGAACACACAGACAGGTAGGCTAACTAGGCTGTATTCATTAGGCACCGAACAGAAGAAACAGACTGAATGGCTGGAATGAAATTTAATGGAACGTAGTCAAACACATGGAGAAAGTTTGAAGTGTTTGATACTGTTCCATTCATCCATTCCAGCCATTACTATGGGTCTGTCCTCCACCACTGCTAACTCTCTCTGTCTCTCCCTCCAGTGTTGCGTTCGACCCTACTGAGGGCTGTTTCATGTACCCGGTGGTGGAGCAGTATCTGCTGACCAAGAGGAGGAGTGTTGTGGTGTTGTGGCGCTACCTGCTGTGTCGAGGCCTCAACCTGCTCACCTTGCTTCTGGCCTGTGTCTACCTGGGCTACTACCTCCGCCTCGCCTCCCTCACTGACCAGGTAACTAACCCTGACCAAGTGGGTCTAGTCATAACTGACCCTAACTTATTGATCTTGTGCTGTGAGTTATCTGGCTAACTTATTGGTTCTACATTGTGATCCTCCCCACAGTTCGGCTGTTCCCTGCGCACCGGACTCCTGGTCAATGACACCTCAATCCCCGACCAATTACAGTGCAAACTGGTCGCTGTGGGAGTATTCACTTTGCTAAGGTTTTTACACCCCCTTTTTATCTTTTAGCCAGTCATTTTTGTTGTTCCCTTTTTAAATAAAGTTTACTGGATTGTGATTTCAGCTTTGTTAACCTGCTGGTGTACGCCATGCTGGTTCCCGTGGTGATATACTCCGCTCTGCGCCCCTTCTTTCAATCACACACCCATTTCCTGAAGTCCTACCAATCACTGCCCACCATCAGTGTTCTGCCCCTCCCGCAGGGCCAATGGGATGACCTGACGCTCTACTTCCTCTTCCTGGAAGAAAACCTCAGCGAGCTCAAGTCCTACAAGTACATGAAGGTGTGTGTATAGTGCTGTGTTGTAGGTGGAGTTACGTTTTTATTGTTACATGCACAAGTACAGTGAAATGCCTATCTTGCTTGATCTTTCCCAACAATGCAATAATGAATATCAGTAGTACTATAGAAAATAGTCATGGAGAACAAAAACACACTAGAAATAAGTAAGTAAGCTATATACAAGGTCAGTTCCAAGGTCAGTGCCAACACCATATTTACAATGTTCAGGGATACTAGTGTGGTAGGGGTAGATATGTATAGGGGTAAGGTGACTAGGCATCAGGATAAAGAGTAGCAGCAGTGCATATGATTGTTATGTGAGTGTGTGTAGAGTCAGTAAGAATGTGTGTGAGAGAGCAAATTAATTGTGTGTCTTGAGAGTGTGTAGGGTGCATAGAGTTAGTGCAAAAATAGAACGTCTGTGTAGCCATTTTGTTAGCTACTTAGCAGTCTTATGGCCTGGGGATAAAAGCTGTTCAGGAGCCTGTTGGTGTCAGACTGGTTGCTCCAGTACTGCTGCGTGGAAGCAGAGAACAGTCTATGATTTGGGTGGCTGGAGACTTTAACAATTTTCCGGGCCTTCCTTTCACACCGCCTGATATAGAGGTCCTGGATGGCAGGGAGCTTGGCCCCAGTGCAGTTGCCATACCAAGCAGTGATGCAGCCAGTCAATATGCTCTAAATGGTGCAGCTGTGTAACTTTTGGAGGATTTGAAGGCACTGCAAAACCTGTTTCTGTGTGTAACTGTATAGCTCTGTGTTGTAGGTGTTGGAGTTGTTGAGGAGGAGGGGGATGTGTGAGGGGGAGGACTTTGACGCCATGGGACTGCTTCAGATGCTATGTTTGGTGAAGACTGATGTCACGGATGGAAAGAGGAGCACCGCAGCTACCTTCAATGCTAGTGACAAAACCACCAATGCAAATGCTAGCCTTGATGCTAAAGCTAATGATAACCCTATTGCTAAAGTTAGCCATATTGCTAATGCTAACCCTGCCACTGGGGAGGCTAGTAGCAAGGCCCCAGCCCTCAGCCCAGCTTCCCCAGACTCATGCCAAAGCCAGACCAGTGCCACTGAAATGACAGGTGAGTCTGAAAGGATGAGGAGGGAGGATGGGGAGAGGAAGCAGAATTGGAATGATGGGAAATGAAATTCCAAACTGAAATTCATAATGTTCTGTTTCCCGCCAGAATTCTCTGCTCTGTTGCCAGGCAACAGTGCAATGACAGGCGGAAGGCGGAGTGATGAGGGGGCGGTCCGACAGCGAATTATCTGATCGTTGCTGTGAAGGAACAGCCCCAGTGGGTTGTGGGACACTAGAAACCAGAGGTTCTAAGACCCAGAGATCCAACAAGCCTTTATCTAAACAACTCAGACTAAGGTGAACCAGAGATGTCTTGATGTCAATGGGACAGAGTTGTATTCAAATCATTCTTTATTTGCCACGTGCCGAATACAACAAGTGTAGACTTTACCATGAAATGCTGACTTACAGTTGAAGTCGGAAGTTTACATGCACCTTAGCCAAATACATTTAAACTCATTTTTTCACGATTCCTGACATTTAATCCTAGTAAAAATTCCCTGTCTTAGGTCAGTTAGGATCACCACTTTATTTTAAGTATGTGAAATGTCAGAATAATAGTAGACAATGATTTCAGCTTTTATTTCTTTCAACACATTCTCAGTGGGTCAGAAGTTTACATCCACTCAATTAGTATTTGGTAGCATTGCCTTTAAATTGTTTAATTGGGTCAAACGTTTCAGGTAGCCTTCCACAAGCTTCGCACAATAAGTTGGGTGAATTTTGGCCCATTCCTCCTGACAGAGCTGGTTAGGTTTGTAGGCCTCCTTGCTCGCACAAGCTTTTTCAGTTCTGCCTACACATTTTCTATAGGTTTGAGGTCAGGGCTTTGTGATGGCCACTCCAATACCTTGACTTTGTTGTCCTTAAACCATTTTGCCACAACTTTGGGAGTATGCTTGGGGTCATTGTTCATTTGGAAGACCCATTTGCGACCAAGCTTTAACTTCCTGACTGATGTCTTGAGATGTTGCTTCAATATATCCACGTAATTTTCCTCCCTCATGATGCCATCTATTTTGTGAAGTGCACCAGTCCCTCCTGCAGCAAAGCACCCCCACAACATGGTGCTGCCACCCCCGTGCTTCAAATTAACTGAAATGAAAAGTTTACATAGTTATAGATCTACAATTTCATTTTTGGGGGATAGTGTTCTTCGGCTTGCAAGCCTCCCCTTTTTTCCTCCAAACATAACAATGGTCATTCTGGCCAACCAGTTCTATTTTTGTTTCATCAGACCAGAGGACATTTCTCCAAAAAGTAGTCTAGCTTTTTAATTGCGGTTTTGGAGTAGTGGCTTCTTCCTTGCAGAGCGGCCTTTCAGGTTACGTCGATATAAGAATCGTTTTACTGTGTATATGGATACGTTTGTACCTGTTTCCTCCAGCATCTTCAGAAGGTCCTTTGCTGTTGTTCTGGGATTGATTTGCACATTTCGCACCAAAGTACGTTCATCTCTAGGAGACAGAACACGTCTCCTTCATGAGTGGTATGATGGCTGCGTGGTCCCGTAGTGTTTAAACTTGCGTACTATTGTTTGTACAGATGAACGTGGTACCTTCATGCGTCCAAGGATGAACCAGACTTGTGGAGGTCTACAACTGTTTTCTGAGGTCTTGGCTTATTTCTTTAGATTTCCCCATGATGTCAAGCAAAGAGGCACTGAGTTTGAAGGTAGGCCTTGAAATACATCCACAGGTACACCTCCAATTGACTCAAATGATGTCAATTAGCCTATCAGAAGCTTCTAAAGTATTGACATCATTTTCTTCAATTTTCCAAGCTGTTTAAAGGCACAGTCAACTTAGTGTATGTAAACTTCTGACCCACTGGAATTGTGGTACAGTGAAATAATCTGTCTGTAAATAATTGTTTGAAAAATTACTTGTGTCATGCACAATGTAGATGTCCTAACCGACTTGCCAAAACTATAGTTTGTTAACAAGAAATTTGTGGAGTGGTTGAAAAACGAGTTTTAATGACTTCGACCTAAGTGTTTGTAAACTTCCGACTTCAACTGTACAAGCCCTTAACCAACATTGCAGTTCAAGATGAAGAAAATATTTACCAAGTAGGCTAAAATAAAAAGTAACACAATAAAAATAATGAGCCTATATACAGGGGGCACCGGTACCGAGTCAGTGTGCATGTGTACAGGCTAGTTGAGGTATTCTGTACATGTAGGTGGGGGTGAAGTGACTATGCATAGGTAACAAACAGCAAGTTGGAGGGGGGTCAATGTAAATTGTCCGGTGGCGATTTTTATAAATTGTCTAATGGCTTGGGGGTAGAAGCTGTTGAGGAGCCTTTTGGTCCTAGAGTTGGCGCTCCGGATCTGCTTGCCATGCGGTAGCAGAGAAAACGGTCTATGACTTGGGTGTAATGCCAATGGGACAGCGTTGTATTAACTAACGGTAGTGGTACTAGCCAAAAATCCCAGGAAGTTTCTCTGACGAGATCAGGGATTTGAATGGGACAAGCCGTTTCTGGGTATCTTCTACTGAAAGCCATACTGCCCAGGGTGTGTGTGGTGGCGGCATACTGTCCTGCAGAAGGGTCTTTCTATAAACTAGAGAACCACTGAGGATTTCTTACACTGGACAACTTGTAACGGCTGTTGATATGTCATTGATAATAATCTGCCATTTTTTTAAAGATATAAGCAGGGTTCATGGCTATATTCAACCAAATTCACGAGTTGATTTAAAACCTATGTTTAACCCTTTATCTTGGTTGGTGCCTTGATGGATTTGTCCAAAATCATGTGACATAAAATACACTGCTCAAAAGAAATAAAGGGAACACTTAAACAACACAATGTAACTCCAAGTCAATCACACTTCTGTGAAATCAAACTGTCCACTTAGGAAGCAACACTGATTGACAATAAATTTCACATCTGATCCAGGAAGGAATTTCCCGAATGACAGTCAAGTGACGAACAGCTGTTGTGATAGCGCATGCGATGCAACAACTACCCAAGTGCTGGAAAAAAGGTGTTCAGGAGGAATGTCAAGAATATTTTGGAGTCTCATTAGTTACGCTAGCGATATTCCTAGCGACTTGATGTTGATCGTCTGTTTGCTTGATTTACTGCCGGGTCACCTTCTCATTTAACAGAGAAAGCCTTAAAGTAATGAGTTCATGTTTCTGTGCCTGGGATTGTACACTGTCTACTGTGTGAAATTGTGTTGGATGGATTATTGCGCAACACCCAAAGTTAGTGGCTATGTAATATGATCTGGTAATGAAACATGTCAAATACATTTTGTTTACCATGTTACACCTGCAATTTTAAGCAATACAAGGAGCTTGAAGTAGCCTACTTTCTCATTATTAAAAACAGCGATGGTGAGATTAATGCTACCCCTATTCTTGGATTTATGTGTCCCTGGGTCAGCCACATAGGCTACAGTAAAATCACCATGCATGCATCCAATCTATTTAGTCAGGCAATCTCCACATTTTTGAATGTAGTGATATTCAAAATATCAATGGATTGGTAAGTCCTAAATAATGCATTATTCTTAGTGGCAATGAGCTACTTTTTGCATGCTTTTTGGGGGGAGGGGTTATATATTAGGCCCTATATGTACAGTTGTATAACATGGAGGTCCTTGAAAATTACAATGAAATGCTTTGGAAAAAGTAACTGACTTGCCAATGTCTTTATTTACCCTGATTTTAAAGAATGTATAGTCCTAGGCCTATGTTGTTTAGGTGGAGTTAGGGGCAAATTTACATACAGTTGAAGTCAGAAGTTTACATACACCATAGCCAAATGCATTTAATCTCAGTAAAAATGCCCTGTTTTATGTCAGTTAGGATCACCACTTTATTTTAAGAATGTGAAATGTCAGAATAATAGTAGTGATTTATATCAGCTTTTATTTATTTCATCACATTCAAAGTGGGTCAGAAGTTTACATCCACTCAATTAGTATTTGGTAGCATTGCCTTTAAATTCGTTTAACTTGGGTCAAATGTTTCGGGTAGCCTTCCACAAGCTTCGCACAATAAGTTGGGTGAATTTTGGCCCATTCCTCCTGACAGAGCTGGTGTAACTGAGTCAGGTTTGTAGGCCTCCTTGCTCGCACACGCTTTTTCAGTTCTGCCCACTAATTTTCTATAGGATTGAGGTCAGGGCTTTGTGATGGCCACTCCAATACCTTGACTTTGGTGTCCTTAAGCTAGGATGGTGTTCTTTGACTTGCAAGCCTCCCCCTTTTTCCTCCAAACATAACGATGGTCATTATGGCCAAACAGTTCTATTTTTGTTTCATCAGACCAGAGGACATTTCTCCAAAAAGTAGTCTGGCTTTTTTATTGCGGTTTTGGAGCAGTGGCTTCTTCCTTGCTGGGCGGCCTTTCAGGTTACGTCGATATAAGAATCGTTTTACTCTGGATATAGATACTTTTGTACCCGTTTCCGCCAGCATCTTCACAAGGTCCTTTGCTGTTGTTCTGGGATTGATTGATTTGCACTTTTCGCACCAAAGTACGCTCATCTCTAGGAGACAGAACGCATCTCCTTCCTGAGTGTTATGACGGCTGCGTGGTCCCATGGTGTTTATACTTGCGTACTATTGTTTGCACAGATGAACGTGGTACCTTCAGGCGATTGTTAATTGCGCCCAGGGATGAGCCAGACTTGTGGAGGTCTACAATTTTTTTTCTGAGGTCTTGGCTGATTTCTTTTGATTTTCCCATGATGTCAAGCAAAGAGGCACTGAGTTTGAAGGTAGGCCTTGAAATACATCCACAGGTACACCTCCAATTGACTCAAATGATGTCAATTAGCCTATCAGAAGCTTCTAACGCCATGACATAATTTTCTGGAATTTTCCAAGCTGTTTAAAGGCACAGTCAACTTAGTGTATGTAAACTTCTGACCCACTGGAATTGTGATAGATTATTTCACTGTGTCTATAAACAATTGTTTGGGAAAATCCTGTGTCATGTACAAAGTAGATATCCTAACCGACTTGCCAAAACTATAGTTTTTTAACAAGACATTTGTGGAGTTGTTGAAAAACAAGTTTTAGGTTGAGTAATTGTAAACTTCTGACTTCAACTGTATATTCACTTTTAATACTCTAAATACACTTGGCACTGCATGAAAATCATGTTTATTTGAGTTTCAAAACATTTTGAAATGTTGATCCCAATGTCACACATTGGCCCCATTATTTATTGAAAGACCCAGAACTGTTATTTTTACATGTGGAGCATGCAGAATGGAGAAGTCCTTTTTAGTCCACAAATACGCTTTCTGGTTCCGGAAGCCAGCTTGTGATGCATATGTTTTTGTGGATAAACATATCATCTCTTTTGTTTTGTTATTATCAAATACCTTTGCAGCATCATTGTTCCCCTTTCGACAGTTTACACATTGGCTGACATTTGTGACGTTACAGGAGGAATGGGAACCTAAAGGCAGTATAATAGCCTTTTGGGGGAACGGGAGTGATTCTCTCACACACACACACACAACTTAAAAGTCCATGTAGAAATACATTTTATAAATAAAGTAAGTGGTTATTGGATGAACTCGGTGGGACAAACAGCCATTACTTCAAACGTTCAGTTACAATTAACCGTAGCCAGTCCACATTTTGTCATCGCCACGTTCAGCAGGAGCGACAACGTTGTCTAACGTTCAGATAGAAATGTATGATATAGAACAAATATAATTCTCTGGTATGTAGAAAAAGTAATCACATCAGCTCATTGAATATCTATCTGCAACGTTCCACAACGCTGCAGTATCAGCTACTTAACCTAACGATCTGGAACACACCCCTTTACGAAAGTAGCACAGGGAACGAACTGGTAAGGACAATAAGCATTCACGACTGACGGACATAAAATTAATAAAGTTTTAAAACCAAGACAAGTGAGTAGTAAATGATAGCAAAATGACATTTCAGCGACACTTTCGTCAATTCAGTTTCGGTTCATGAATGATCGTTCGGTTTCAGAACTTGTTTGCGTGAACCTGCTACAGTTCCCCAGTGTTTGTTTACATGGTCACGTTGACAGAAATATGATCTAATAATAGTTAATAGGGATTCAACTTTAGGTATGTTTCTCACTAGATATGCTTATGTTTTACAATAATACTTTGTGTATCCATATTCCTTGGAGCATTGATCTCAAGTTGACAACCCCTCTTGAGACACCAACACACAGATCGGAGAGGTTTGAGCAGGGCCGCCCGATTAGCCATTAAGGGGTTGCTCAAGGGCAAGATAGTATCTAGGATACCGATGCCAGCAACCCTCCGGTTCCTGGCCCACCTTTACTTCGATCCCACCGACTGCGTCATTGCATTTTGGCACACCAGAATTACATTAATTTCCAATGAAACGCTGCGTTTGCCTTGTGTTTAGTTGAAAACGCTGCGTTTGTTTCCAAACGTGCCTGCATCAGCCGAGACACAACATCTGACCTATGTCGTCGCCAGAGATCGCTTCCCTGTCCTGGGGACACATGAAGGTGAAGGGCTGCTCGTCTTCCTATAAGGACTGTAAGGTGTGGCCCGGGGGTAGCCGCGCATGGGACTGGAGAGAGACTGGGACGGATGTAAGTTAAGATAATAAGACATGGACTGCGTCTCAAATGGCACCTTGTATGATGATAATGATGTGACTGACTATGTGTGTAGCATCACCCTGGAGTGCAGCCTGCAGATCTAGAGGAGGTGCTTCAGAAGGGAGTGGCGACTTTGGTCATCGGGCGGGGCATGAGTGAGGCGCTGCAGGTATCCCCCTAGCCCCATACACACGCTCTTCCCCTACTCGTTTACATGATAATTTCCCAAGACCTACACATTCACCCCAAAGATTGTTTATTATATTGACAAGATATTAGTGCACTCTAACAATGGTAATAAATGTCCTTAAAGATGGAAGGCAGGCGGGAGGTGAGATCAGGTGGGACTATTCGAGCCAATGAGAGGGCAGAAAAGCTTGTGAACAATGGGCCATCGCGATATATAGAGGACTCATCTTTGTATCTCTGCCATTATAGCGTCTGTGACAGCAATAGGCTCCATTTTAAAGTAGTACATTTTATTTTCCTTCATTGGCTGATTTTTCCAACTCATAGGAATCCCCACCCAGTTGACTACTTTAAAATGTTGGAAGCCTTCAATGGCAATGTCCATGCTGAAATAGATGATATCCATGATGAGTCCTCTCTTTATGACAATAGGCACAACTCCGATATAAAGTCGTTTTTGGGTTGCCCGAAATGTTGCCGAAGTGCCAAGGAAGTGCCACTTATTACACTGCATTCGTAACAACCTATTACGAAACTTATTTTCAATAAAATAAGAACAGTCACATTTTTTGTTTATCAAATTCGACACTAACCTCCATACAAAAATTCCTCACTTCGTGGGCTTATTTTGGGCGGAGTAAAACCTCTCGCTTCCGCTCTGTTTACCCTATCCTTCACTTTCCCTAGCCCCGACAAACATACTTTTACCAACTCCTACACATGTACACTTTCCCACAATTCCCCTGATTTCTCTCTCTGGCCTTGTTCGAGAGCATCAAAACTTATGTACCATGGGTAAATTGTGAATGACTGATCTACAAATAATATTGAGTAGTTATTTATGATGCAAGGTGATTTGTAGATCAGTCAGTCTTGACTTGCCTTTTAAAGGAGAACTCCACCCAAAAACAATTTCATTAGTCCATTGTTGACAGTCCCAAAATGTTTTGCTTGTCAATAATCAGGGTTTAAAGATATGTAACTTTCAAAACACAGAAATCATCCCCGTATGATGCAAAACCCAGAATCATATGATGCAAATTGATTTCTGTATTTTGAAAGTTACATCTTGAAAACTTGATTACTGACATGCAAAACATTTTGGGACTATGCTAACAATGGACTAATGAAACAAATACAAAAATATCATTTTTGGGTAGAGTTTTCCTTTAAAGATGGCTGCAATGTTGAACTCTGCGCTCTCTCTCTAAAAGGTCCCGTCCTCAACTGTGGACTTCGTGATACAGAGAGGAGTGGAGCTGATAGTTCTGCAGACAGAGAAGGCCATCACAGAATACAACAACCTGGTTGGCCAGGGAGCCAAGGTGGGTGGCATCTTCCACTCTACCTGCTGATGACATCATACCACAGGTGGCCAGTAGGAGAAGTCTGAAAGCCTGGTGCAATTCAACAGGGTCATATTCATTACAGCACACTGTAGCAAAACGTTTTGCAATGGACAAGTCCATGTAGTCCCTCCCTGTTTTATTCTGTTTGGTACCTGATGAACACAACCCTGGGGTGAATTAGCGAAGTGAAACATTCAGAACACCGTAATGAAGAGCTGAAATGACTTGCTGTGAATAAAGGCTTGTTTTTGTCATCTGGTTTCATTTATTGTCATTCAAAGAAAAAAAATGGTCCTTAACTATAGCAACTAGGAATAGCAACACACAGATCAGACAGGTGACCTCAGTGATACTCTGGCTGAGTCTCAGGATGAATCCCAAATGGCACCCCTTTTCCTTTAGTGGTCAAAAGTAGTGCACTATATAGGGAATAGGGTGCTATTTGGGACACAACCTCATTCTAGTTGAGCAGTCAGCCAGGAGTGGCACACACTAACAATATAAACATATACCCAGTAAGGAACGGCCAGCTTTGAGGTCTGCTCCAATGGCTGAGGACTAGAGGGTTAGGGGTGGGAGAGGGAGAAAGCGAGATGGATGCTTAGAGGTGTTTGGTGTCAGCGGCGGGCAGGTTTAGGCATGATGAAGACCTTGACAGGTTTGCCGAAAGAAATGGTTCCCTCAGTGGCACCCTCTGCTGGCTGGAGGCCTTCAGTGCTGCTGTCACTCCACACCGCCTTACAGAGACGAGATGAGCTGTAGGCCAGCAGCAGCCTCACCTCGATCTGACACGCCTCTGAAAGAGACAGAGAAAGGGGCCGGGGGTGAGTTTGTGTCCATGCAGAGTAAGACAGCTGGAATGTGGGTGTGCCCCCACTAGTCCATGTGCTGTGAGACCGGTAGTGTGTGTCCTCACCAGTCCATGCGGAGTGAGACAAGTAGACCTGTGTGATGAGGCGGTGGCGGTGTGGTCCAGGACTCCTGAAGTCTCCAGGTTTAGGCTGAATCACATGAGACTGGCCGTCTGGATACAGCACCTGGAGAGAGAGATAAAATGTGTGTGTGTGTGTGTGTAAAAGACAAAGCAAACTATTACAACTTTGACCAACACTTCATCCATCAGCAGGAGAGAGGGCACAGCTTATATTAGAGGTCGGCCGATTAATTAGGGCCGATTTCAAGTTTTCATAACAATCGGAAATCTTTTTTTTCTTTTTTTTTACACCTTTATTTAATCTTTATTTAACTAGGCAAGTCAGTTAAGAACACATTCTTATTTTCAATGACGGCCTAGGAACGGTGGGTTAACTCCCTCGTTCAGGGGCAGAACGACAGATTTTTACCTTGTCAGCTCGGGGGATTCAATCTTGCAACCTTACAGTTAACTAGTCCAACGCTCTAACCACCTGATTACATTGCACTCCACGAGGAGCCTGCCTGTTACGCGAATGCAGTAGAAGCCAAGGTAAGTTGCTAGCCAGCATTAAACTTAACTTATAAAAAACAATCAATCAATCAAAATCACTAGTTAACTACACATGGTTGATGATATTACTAGTTTATCTAGCGTGTCCTGCGTTGCATATAATCGATGCGGTGCGTATCGTTGCTCCAATGTGTACCTAACCATAAACATCAATGCCTTTCTTAAAATCAATACACAGAAGTATATATTTTTAAACCTGCATATTTAGATAAAATAAATCCAGGTTAGCAGGCAATATTAACCAGGTGAAATTGTATCACTTCTCTTGCATTCATTGCACGCAGTCAGTGTATATGCAACGGTTTGGGCCGCCTAATTTGCCAGAATTTTACGTAATTATGACATAACATTGAAGGTTGTGCAATGTAACAGGAATATTTAGACTTATGGATGCCACCCGTTAGATAAAATACGGAACGTTTTTTTGTATTTCACTGAAAGAATAAACGTCTTGTTTTCGAGATGATAGTTTCCGGATTCGACCATATTAATGACCTAAGGCTCGTATTTCTGTGTGTTATTATGTTATAACTAAGTCTATGATTTGATAGAGCAGTCTGACTGAGCGGTGGTAGGCAGCAGCAGGCTCGTAAGCATTCATTCAAACAGCACTTTCGTGCGTTTTGCCAGAAGCTCTTCGCTGTGCTTCAAGCCTATCAACTCCCGAAATTAGGCTGGTGTAACCGATGTGAAATGGCTAGCTAGTTAGCGGGGTGCGCGCTAATAGTTTCAAACGTCACTCGCTCTGAGACTTGGAGTAGTTGTTCCCCTTGCTCTGCATGGGTAACGCTGCTTCAACGGTGGCTGTTGTCGTTGTGTTCCTGGTTCGAGCCCAGGTAGGAGCGAGGAGAGGGACGGAAGCTATACTGTTACACTGGCAATACTAAAGTGCCTATGACTATTGGATGTTCTTAAAGGTTAATGAAATACAAATGGTATAGAGAAATAGTCCTATAATTCCTATAATAACTACAACCTAAAACTTCTTACCTGGGAATATTGAAGACTCATGTTAAAAGGAACCACCAGCTTTCATATGTTCTCATGTTCTGAGCAAGGAACTTAAACGTTAGCTTTCTTACATGGCACATATTGCACTTTTACTTTCTTCTCCAACACTTTGTTTTTGCATTATTTAAACCAAATTGAACAGGTTTCATTATTTATTTGAGGCTAAATTGATTTTATTGGTGTATTATATTAAGTTAAAATAAGTGTTCATTCAGTATTGTTGTAATTGTCATTATTACAAATAAATAAATAAAAAATAAAAAATCGACCGATTAATCGGTATCGGCATTTTTTGGTTCTCCAATAATCGGTATCGGCGTTGAAGAATCATAATCGGTCGACCTCTAGCTTATATACATACCGCTAGGGTCCTGGACAAAGGCTTCATTCTGATTCTCTACCCTTCACCCAGAGATGTGCAGGTGTATCCACCTTATGCATTTACATTGGATTGGTGCAAGCACAGCTTGAGGGAGTTTCCACTATATTCCAGGTAAGGGCGAGTGTACGCTTTGGGAGAAGGTTGGAGAATCGTAACACAGCCAAGGGGTGTGTGTACCAGAGACTTTATATAACAGGGTGTGTACCTGTACTTTGACAGTGTTGTGGGGGTCTTGCACGTGCTCCAGCGTAGCATCGATGTCTAGCGCCACCACCAGGCCAGATGTGAAACGCAGCGGGTTGTCAGACTCTCCTGTCGGCTCGATGATGGTCGCTGACGCACGCTGGACCTGCCAGCCAATACAAACCACACCTGGGTCAAATACCTGTGTGTGTGTGTGTGTGTGTGTGTGTGTGTCTCTCTCTGTGTACCTGTTTAGGTAATTGAAGGTTTAAGAAGCCACTCTGTCTCAATGTGGTCTGAAGGATCTTGACTAGTTCTCCAGGCTTGCAGGCCGACAGCTTGGGACTCAAGTCCAACAGCTTCCCCACAAAACTTTCCTGGAGGTGGGGCAGCTCCACCACAAACAGCCTGGAGGCATAGAGGTCAGGATTCATCAGAATACCAAAAGAAAAGGGTGTGCTTTCTGCAAGGTCAATGTTGCCACCTTGTGGCGATAAATTAAAACAAAAATTCAGTTCACCAATTCATTACAGATGCATCAGTTTCTGTTTGTCTTTTATAGGACAAATAGTCTGTCTTGTGTTTTCAAAGATGTCAAAAGTTGATTAAATAAAACAGATTAAATAGGCAGATTAAATGGTAAAAAAAAAAAAGATAATATACCTCTGAAAGGATTCCACCTCCTGAAGGAACTTCTCACAGACACTGATGAGAGGTTCAACTCTGCAGAGAGATGAAAGGGGTTGAGCTGCTTGACAGTTACAGACATGGACGGTGGGGGTGTTTGTGTGTGTACTAACCCTCGTCTGGTACGGGCAGTCAGGACTAGCTGTAAGGCCTTAGCCTGTAGTCTGACGTGGTGTATGGTGGCCACCTGTCTGTTCTCCAGACCACTATATAGGAACTCCAGTTTATACGTCTCCTCCAACATCTACAAAAACACACACACACAACATTACATTATATACACACAACTCTGCACATCACATTAATGTCTAGGGGTAACGCCACTGGCTGAAGACACATACACTGAGTGTACAAAACATTGCTCTTTCCATGACATAGACTGACCAGGTGACCCTTATTGATGTCACTTGTTATATCCACTTCAATCAGTGTAGATGAAGGGGAGGAGACAGGTTAAAGAAGGATTTTTAAGTCTTGAGACAATTGAGACATGGATTGTGATTGTGTGCCATTCAGAAGGTGAATGGGCAAGACAAAAGTATGTAAGTGCCTTTGAACGGGGTATGTTAGTAGGTGCCAGGTTCACCGGTTTGTGTCAGCACCCCTGTGGAATGCTTTCAACACCTTGTAGAGTCCAGGCCCCAATGAATTGAGGCTGTTCTGAAGGTATGCAACTCAATATTAGGAAGGTGTTCCTAATGCTTTGTACGCTCAGTGTATATGCTCCTCGTGTATATGCTCCTCTTCCCACCGGAGATCGGGGTTCAATCCCTCCTTCAACCTGTATCCCCCCATTTCAAGTGTCTAAATAAAGTGAAAAATACTATTTAAAAAAGCACAATAGTTTGTGTGTGTGTACCTGTTTGGCAGCAGCAGTTGCCATGGCGTTGTGTTTAAGGCAGAGGGGGACGGCCATAGTCCACAACTTCTCCTGCAAGGCCTGTGGGAAGGACACAAGGAGAGGAGACAAGGAGATGAGGAAAGGCAATACGATTTGGGCATTCTGGTCAAATGTAATGCAGACAGACACCGGTCTATCCAGATGCAGAAACACACCTTGGTGAGCAGTAGTTGGCAGCGGAGGTAGGTGGCAGAGAAGTCAGCAGCTCCTGCCAGCTCTGTCTGTAGCTCCCCCAGTCTCTGTAGGTCTCTGAGAGGATACACACACACACAAAATATTAGCTTAAATTTTTTATGTATTGATAGTATTAGTGTGTATGTATGTACCTGATAGTAAAGTTGAGCAGGTCCTGAGCCCCGGGGTCCTGTAGGTTGTGTATAGTGCTAATTCTGCTCAGACTCTGTTGGAGGAACAGTTGAGCAGACTCCACACTGCCGGAACCTTCTATACCACTCACACCTGGGGCCTGCGTCCTCCCTGGTAACTACACACACACACACAGAGAGAGAGAGAGAGGATGGTTCAAGCCTTGAATGCTGATTGGCTGACAGCCGTGTTCTATCAGACCGTATACCACGGGTAAGACAAAACATGTCTTTTTACTGCTCTAATTAGGTTGGTAACCAGTTTTTAATAGCAATAAGGCACCTCAGGGGTTTGTGGTATATTGCCAATATACCACAGCTAAGGGCTGTATCCAGGCACTCCATGTTGCGTCGTGCATAAACATCTCTTGGTATATTGGCCATATAGCACACCCCCTCGGGCCATTTTGCTTAATTATGACACAGTGGGTCTCGACATAGATTGGTGAAAGGGGTGTGTGTGTGTGTGTGTGTGTGTGTGTGTCTTACCCTGAGAGGAGGTACTAGGTGAGAGAGGCTGTCCCGTAGGTAAGTGTAGTGTCTAAAGGTGTGGTCTGAGAACAGAGCTGTCATGGTGGGACAAGACTGAGCTGCGTTGAACACCAGCACCAACACTGCAATATCTGTTACGCTAGGTCAGGAACACACAACACAGAGGTAGGTATAGGTGTGTGTGTGTGTGTGTGTGTAGGATACAGGCAGGGTCATCCATGTCTGGTTCAGGGGTGTGGAAGTAGGGGTGAGTACTGAGCAGCTCTGGAACCAGCGGTAACACCAGCGTAGGATGACGACAACCTAGAAACTTTAGACACCTAGAGAGAGAGATGAAGAGAAAGAGTGTGTTGAGTTTTAAAAGCCTTTTTATTGAATCACTTGCAAAGTGATACACACAGACAGAAGCTTACTTCCAGACAGAGTTGCGGTCGGTGGGGTACTTGGTGAGGTTTTTCAGCAGCTCCAGCAGGGCCAGTTGGATACACTCTTTAGTCGACACATTGGTGAAACACAGCAACTCATGTAGCGCCTCTCTGATGTCACGAGACGAGTCCTACACAAGTTACACATTTCAGTTATTATTTTTATTCTTAAAAAAAAAAAATGATACAGGACCAGTCAAAAAGTTTGGACACACCTACTCATTCCAGGGTTTTTCTTTATTTTTTACTATTTTCTACATTGTAGAGTAATGGTGAAGACATCAAAACTATGAAATAACACATATGGAATCATGTAGTAACCAAACAAAGTGTTAAACAAATATAAATATATTTTATATTTGAGATTCTTAAAAAGTAGCCACCCTTTGCCCTGATGACAGCTTTGCACACTCTTGGCATTCTCTCAACTAGATTCATGAGGTAGTCACCTGGAATGCATTTCAATTAACAGGTGTGCCTTGTTTAAAGTTAATTTGTGGAATTTCTTTCCTTCTTAATGCGTTTGAGCCAATCAGTTGTGTTGTGACAAGGTAGGGGTGGTATACAGACGATAGACCTATTTGGTAAAAGACCAAGTCCATATTATGGAAAGAACAGCTCAAATAAGGAAAGAGAAATGACAGTACATGAAGGTCAGTCAATTCGGAAAATTTCAAGAACTTTTAAAGTTTCTTCAAGTGCAGTCACAAAAACCATCAGGCGCTATGATGAAACTGGCTCTCATAAGGACTACCACAGAAATGGAAGACCCAGTTACCTCTGCTGCAGAGGATAAGTTCATTAGTTACCAGCCTCAGAAACTGAAGCCCAAATAAATGCCTCACAGAGTTCAAGTAACAGACACATCTCAAAATCAACTGTTCAGAGGAGACTGTGTGAATCAGGCCTTCATGGTCGAGTTGCTGCAAAGAAGTCACTACAAAAGGACACCAATAAGAAGAAGAGACTTGCGTGGGCCAAGAAACACGAGCAATAGACATTAGACCGGTGGCGATCTGTCCTTTAGTCTGATGAGTCCAAATTTGAGATTTTGGGTTCCAACCGCCATGTCTTTGTCAGACGTAGAGTAGGTGAACAGATGATCTCTACATGTGTGGTTCCCACCGTGAAGCATGGAGGAGGAGGTATGATGGTGTTGGGGTGCTTTGCTGGTGACACTGTCAGTGATTTATTTAGAATTCAAGGCACACTTAACCAGCATGGCTACCACAGCATTCTGCAACGATACGCCATCCCATCTGGTTTGCGCTTTGTGGGCCTATCATTTGTTTTTCAACAGGACAATGACCCAACACACCTCCAGGCTGTGTAAAGGCTATTTGACCAAGAAGGAGAGTGATGGAGTGCTGCATCAGATGACCTGGCCTCCACAATCACCTGACCTCAACCCAATTGAGATGGTTTGGTTTTTGCGACTGCACTTCAAGAAACGTTCAAAGTTCTTGAAATTTTCCAGATTGACCGACCTTCATGTCTTAAAGTAATGATGGACTGTCGTTTCTCTTTGCTTATTTGAGCTGTTCTTTACCAAATAAGGCTATCTTCTGTATAGCACCCCTACCTTGTCACAACATAACCGATTGGCTCAAAGCATTAAGAAGGAAAGAAATTCCACAAATTAACAAGGCACACTTGCTAATTGAAATGCATTCCAGGTGACTCCCTCAGCTGGTTGAGCGAATGCCAAGAGTGTGCAAAGCTGTCAAGACAAAGGGTGAATACATTGAAGAATCTAAAATCTATTACGATTTATTAACACTTTTTTGGTTACTACATGATTCCATGTGTTATTTCATAGTTTTGATGTCTTCACTACTTTTCTACAATGTAGAAAATAGTAAAAATAAAGAAAACCCCTGGAATGAGTAGGTGTGTCCAAACTTTTGACTGGCACTCTATATTCTAACATTTAGAAATGTTCTTCTTTCACCTTGTAAGTGTGTGTGTGTGTGTGTGTGTGCATGCATGCGTGTGTGTTGGCACGTGCATGTGTGTGTATGCGTCTCCATATGTGTGTTGGTGTGTGTTACCTCTAGTACAGCCAGTACAGTATCCAGCTGGTCTTCTCTCAGGGTGATGTTAGTAGAGATCTGTCTCAGGACGTGGATGGACTGCAGCCTGACTTCCTCAATCTCATCATTAAACATGTCAACCAGGAAGTCCAGGCACTTCTCGGCAAAGCTGGCAGATGATTGGGCAAGAGCAGAGAGTGCATCCACAGCAGCAATACGCACCTCTACAGATAAAACACACACAGGAACATTATAATTTACACACACACAAAACCCATGCGCACACAAACACACACTCTCTCTGAGCCTCCACAGCCTTCACAGAAACAAACAAAACATAACACACACACACACACACAACCCCAAACACACTTACCGACACACACACACCCTTACCGTACATCTCGTCCTCCAGTCCGTGTACGAAGGCTCCACATGCCCCCGAGGCGATCAGGTTGACAGCTGAGGTGTCCACCTTTTCCTTGGGAGCATCATCAGCCCATTTCCTCCCAGAGGAGAACTCACCTGACGTATAGAGCTCCTTGGCCCGCTCATGAGCAGTACGTTTCCTCTGAGATATAGATAACATTATTATTAATATATTGTTGGGTTGTAATTTGAAATACTTGCTACACCAGAAGTGAATGGTTATATGTAGGAGGAATGCATATGGTGGGCTCAACAGAGGTTGGATATGAGCTAGGGGCTTGGAATATTACTGAGTAAGGGAAAGGGCAATCACATGGTTGCGGTCACTGATAAGGGTGGATAGCTGTGGATTAGTGAGAAATGTGGGCCGAGGTCAGGTCACATGAAGGGAGAAGGAATAGTTTATTACCTATATCACTTAACTTCCTGCCTAGCAACAAACATGTAGTGTTTAGAGAAAAGGAGGAGACTGCCTAAAGGGGGGTATAAATGCTGGTGGAAACATGTATGTCTTTTTAGCTGTTTGACCCAGTGGGTGAACAAACTTGGTTTGAGCTTCCCTAGTTGTCTGATGGTTTATTTAGAACCTGAGTAAAAACGAACAATACGACTTTACTGGGTAAAACAGCTGAAAAGACAGACATGTTTCCACTGGACAGAGGAACTCTGCCTAGAAGCCCAGCATCCCAGAGTCGCCTCTTCACTGTTGACATTGAGACTGGTGTTTTGCGGGTACTATTTAATGAAGCTGCCAGTTGAGGACTTGTGAGGCGTCCATTTCTCAAACTAGACACACTAATGTACTTGTCCTCTTGCTCAGTTGTGCACCGGGGCCTCCCACTCCTCTTTCTATTCTGGTTAGAGCCAGTTTGCACTGTTCTGTGAAGGGAGTAGTACACAGCGTTGTACGAGATCTTCAGTTTCTTGGAAATTTCTCGCATGGAATAGCCTTCATTTCTCAGAACAAGAATAGACTGATGAGTTTCGGAAGAAAGTTATTTGTTTCTGGCCATTTTGAGCCTGTAATCGAACCCACAAATGCTGATGCTCCAGATACTCAACCAGTCTAAAGGCCAGTTTTATTGCTTCTTTCATCAGCACAACAGTTTTCAGCTGCGCTAACATAATTGCAAAAGGGTTTTATCATTTATTTGTAAGGTACGGCTCATGAGCAGGTCAATGAGCTCTATGTAATCTAGATGTAATTAGACTTTTAAAATTATAAACTTGGATTAGCTAACACAACGTGCCATTGGAACACAGAAGTGATGGTTGCTGATAATGGGCTATGTCTATGTAGATATTCCATTTTAAAAAATCTGCCGTTTTTAGCTACAATAGTCATTTACAACATTAACTATGTCTACACTGTATTTCTGAATAATTTTATGTTATTTTAAGGGACAAAAAATGTGCTTTTCTTTCAAAAACACCAACATTTCAAAGTGACCCCAAACTTTTGAAAGGTAGTATATGTACTGTATTACATTACATCTAGATTACATAGAGCTCATTGACCTGCTCATGAGCCGTACCTTACAAATAAAATGCTGTATGCTTCCTCTGAAGAGACATTTTACACACACACACAGTGTACGTACCCTGAGGTCTGACATCAGCTTCTTGTCCAGAGTCTGCTCTAGGAAGTGAGGACTGACCTGCAACATGTTACCCTGAGGAAGAGAGGAACGAGTGGAGGGGGAGGAAAGGAGAACCATGACTATCTGAAAAGTAAGATGTCAAAATATACAGTTGTGTGTGTGTACTCACCAGTGTTTTGGCGGCCTGCACCCTGACCACCCAGGATCCATCAGAGACCATGTGACTAATCTTCCCAAACGAGTCGTCGACCAGACGGACTTGCTCATTGGACGACGGAATCGGCACAATGCTGATTGGACAGATGCCACCTTTATTCATCAATCACACAGCAGTTTTCACCCCCCCAGTCAGTGAGTGTGTGTGTTCAGTGTTGGGCTTGTTTGACATTGCAGCCGACTGCTGACTGATGATCTACAAATCAACTTGCATCATAAATAACCACTCATTATTATTTGTAGATCAGTCTGGCAGGCACAATTTACCCACAATGAATCATGGACTTGGTGATCTTGAACACAGCCAGTGTGTGTGTGTGTGTGTGTGCACGTCTATGTCTTACCTCTCTGGATAGAGCTGACTCAGGACCCACACCATCTGAACGGCAGCCGAACGAACCTGCTCATAGTCATCACACAGCAGCTGACAGGCCTAGACACACACACAATTAAAGAGAAACGCTCACACAAAAGGACCTAGCGGCTGGGAAAGAAACACACGCATGCACAAGCATACACACTTTACCTGATCATAAATGGTCTGTTGAATCTTCAGTCCCCTTTCATGCAGTTGCAGCTGAAAGGAAGAGCAGAACATTGAATAATCAATCAGTCAATCTATAATCTATCTAGCCTGTACACATGCCAATAGTCTAGAGAGGCGTCCTATATGCTTGGAGTAGGCATCCAGCTAACTTTCACCTGTCCTGTATTTTCAGAGCAGTGCAGACTATCGAGAGGCCTCTCAATATCCACTCAATAGACTGAAGCATTGTTTTGGGCATGCATTCTAAGTGAGCATGCTGGGATGTATATTGGGACATAACAGGAGGAAGTAAGGTCATACCATGGCTTTGATGGCCGCCGTGCGCACCCTTGGGTCCTGGTCTGCAAAGTAGTCACTGATGAGGCTCTGCGCGTCTCTCACACACACTCCACCAGACACCCCTGGAAGGAGGAGGAAGGGAGAGTGGAAAGTAGTCACTGATAGCACACTGCTGCTGCACATCCCACACACATCTCTCAGACATGGTGATGTAATGAGGGGGTGTCTGGTTGAACTGGTTGAATTAAATTAAGTAAATAAACATTTCATGTAGTAAATGTTTTTATTGTTGTTGACTCAACTACCCTGGTTAACGCAAATAAATATACACACCTGGAGCACTGCCCCCAATAACAGCTGGAACCAATCCCTGTCCATCTTTATTTAGTGGCGTGTCCACATTTCCCAGGCAACCCAGGAGTTGTAGGCATTTATTCCTCACACCGAAATATGTGTCTGACAGGTGCTGAGAGAGAAATGAGAGGGATAAGATGAAAGAGGGGGATGAGAGAGATCGATGAGAGAGAGCGGGATGAGAAAGAGGACGAGAGAGATTGCTGAAAAAACTTGCAGACCACGACTGTATGCGTGTTACCTTGTAGGCCACCTCTATGAGTCTGTGTCTAACAATAAGGCTTTCTGGGAGATGGGTGCCGATGACCAGCAGAGTGTCCAGCAGCTGAGCCAGGACCTGATGGGACTCTGGACACACACAGAGAGAAGAAAACACAAATACAGACATGGACTAGGTCAGAGAAGATATGGGAAAGAGTGTGTAATGATGTACTAAGTGTGTGAATCAGATTGTAACTTACTCTCTGTGTTGAATGTGTTGAGGGTGTCATCTAGGATACTCTCAGGGTTGAAGTTCTGGGTCTTACTAAGCAGGCCGATCAGAGAGGCAATCTTCAGCCGCACAGAGTTATCCTGCTCCTACAGAGACATAGATACACAAACAGTCATCACTCTTCTACAGCAAGACACAGGAGCAAGGTGAGGGAAAGAAGGGATGGAAGAAGACAAGGCAGAAAGGATAGATGTAGGAGGGGAGAAAGGAGGGACCATGGAAGGAGGGGCGAGGATAGCTGCTCTTAGCAACGCAGGTGTATTTACATACACTCCTTTCCGTTGTATTAGGTTGCACAAAAACAGTCCTCGGGAAGCCAGAAGTTAAATACAATTCCATTTCAACTTATTGTGCTGGTGGGCAGGAAGGTTGGTCATTTTGACGGGTGGAATGTGTGACAAAATATCTAAAGGATCGGATTATTAAACAGAATTTCCAAACTGGTCTGTTGTAGACCCACTTCTTCTCTGCTTACCTCATGTCAAAATAAAAGTCATTCATTTTTTGCCCACATATGGAGCACGTGCAGGACTTTTCTTTGGACATGAGGTAAGCAGAGAGTACATCGGCACAAATGTAATACTATTAAACTTCTGGCTTTCCGCGGACTGTTTGTGTGCAACCCAATACAATTGAAAGCAACGCTAGTGTATGTAAATACACCCGCATTGCTAAGAGCAGCTAGGGAGAGGAGGGCTGCTTTACCTTGTAATAGTGTTCCAGGAGGAGAGATGGGAGAATGATGAAGGATAGAAAGAGAAGAGAGAGGACGAAGGAGAAGATGGAAGAAGAGATGTGAGGATGGAAAGATTAAAGCCAGGGCCATCATACCTTGTAGTAGTGTTCCAGCAGTATGCGCACAACCCCTTCCACACTCTCTGCCTCCACGGAGCTGCGGGCGAAGTGCAGCAGGTACTGCAAGGCATCAGTGGGGTTGGAGGCCTTACACAGGTCAATATGCAGCGCTGCAGACTTACTTGGCTTGGTCAGACGGAGCTTCTTGGCTGGAGCCTCCTCTTGGGGAAGCTGTTGATCAACAGAGACAATGGATTACCTTTTAATTATGTGATGTGATATGGATCTGGACACCCAAACGGCATATCTAAAGCTGTAGGGATCGAACTATAGCAAGGATTTAGACAAAGCTAGCCAGGTACCAGATCCCTTTGTACTCTTGCCTACTCTATTGCTGTCCTTTTCATGATTTGCATAATCATAACACAAACAGACTGGTACTTAGGCTAGAACACTATTGCAAATGTACACCAGCTAGCTAACTAAAAGTAGCTACCACTGGCCATTTGTTCAGATCATTGTAACCCAACGTAGCTAGTCAGCAACGTTTCTACGAGTCCTATATAATATCTCTATCTACCTAAATTTAATGAAATAGGATTCACGATGTTATCAACAATTCGGATGTTATTGCGGGATGCAATACGTTAACAGTTGGTTAGCTAGCTACGAAACACTCACACAGTCTGAGTCTAACGTTAGCTAGCTGGCTTGCTAGTATTGTAAGAACAACGACAATTAAAATGTGAATATTTCGGGTTTTTTAGTAACCATGCGTCTACCGACCTGAACAACTTTGGAGAATTCCTCGTAAACTCGCTTTTTGAGATGTGCTGCCATTTCCAAAGAAATTAACTAGCTTCCAGTATTTTTTTGGTTGTTGAAAGCGCCCAGCACCATCGTCATCAAGCGTCGACGGAACTCGCAATTATGGGTATAAATATACTTCCGGCTCCTTAACAATTTCTTTCCTGTCAGCGGCCTCCGGTAAAATGGCGGTGCAAATCTCAAAGAAGAGGAAGGTTAGTTCACGTTTTTTACCAAAATGGTCTTCGTAACTGATGCATTTGTAGCAAATTGGGATGCCATGTGTTAGCAGCATGAGTACGGAGTTGATTGTGGTATTGATCGGTGTCCTCGTCCTCTAGTCTAAAGAGGATTGACAAAGATGTTACCTACCGGTACAACGAATCCTCACTTCGCTAGAGAACGTGCAACGGGGTGCCTTTTATACCGTACTAGCGATTAAGTATAGCCATAATAACACCATTCAAAACATTTAATTGCGAGTCTGATTGTCAGTGGTGTGTATGTAGATTGGTGATCGGTGTCCAGTTGGCTAATGTTAACGTTACATAGGTGGCAGGCTACTTAATTGTAATATTGTCACTATCCAGTTAGAGTCATAGTACTCCGTAATACTCTGTAATAGTAACTTGCTGGCCAGTGATGTCACCAACAGTTGCAGGTTCGCTAGCGACTGTGACTACAAGCATGTTCCCTGCAACCTAGCTAACAATATACTGAATTTCTGTGCCTGGTTAGTTCGTCGCGGACGGAATCTTCAAAGCCGAGCTGAACGAGTTTCTGACGCGGGAGCTTGCGGAGGATGGGTACTCCGGTGTGGAGGTGCGTGTAACCCCGACCAGGACCGAGATCATCATCCTGGCCACAAGGTAACGTTACCGGTATGTTGGTAGCTAGGGGGTTATACTGTCTTAAACAGGTGTATTGTTGGTACAAAGTACAACTTTTTTTCTCCAGGCGCAAAAGGCCTCATCGTCACTTAAGAGTATTACTTAAGTACTAAGGAATTCTCATAGCGGATGCTAGGTAAATGCTATTGATCACATGCGAACATTTCCTACTAGGACAGACAACCAGGCTCACGCTGTTTGCAGGAAGCACAAAATAAATATTAGGTAGCATGGATGCTGTTAACAAGAAGCTTGGTCTTTGTTAGCCAACTTAGCCACTTCAGCCACTTCTCAGTAAAAGGCACATGACAACCTGCTTGGAGTTTGCTGAAAGGCACTTAGACCATGAGAAACAAGATTCTCTGGTCTGATGACACCCAGAGTCAACTCTTCTGCCTCAATGCCAAGTGTCGTCTGGAGGAAACCTAGCACCATCCCTACGGTGAAGTGTGGTGGCAGAATCATGCTGTGGGGATATTTTTCAGAGGCAGGGACTGGGAGACTAGTCAGGATTGAGGGAAAGATGGATGGGGCAAATTAGAGATCCTTGATGAAAACCTGCCCCAGAGCGCTGAAATTGATTTGAATCAAATGGATAATCTTGAGTTTTAAATATGAGAACCTGTTCAATACAGCTGGAACTTTCAGGAAAACAAGATGACTAACTGATTGCATAGAGCACGTTTAGTAATAGAGTGCCATTGTTGTTTCAGGACCCAGAATGTTCTGGGAGAGAAGGGCCGTCGCATCCGGGAGCTGACCGCTGTTGTTCAAAAGAGGTTTGGCTTCCCTGAGGGCAACGTGGAGGTAAACAAATGGACACGCATACACTAGACACACTACAGTTGCATACATGTACTCATTAGACAAACTCCCTAACCACAATATCAGGGAGCTGAGAACTGTGGTTCAGAAGAGGTTTGGCTTCTAAGGGCAGTGTGGAGGATAGAAGAATATGGTCGTGTGACGTTTAAATGAAAACAAGTATGAATTCCACAGATTTTTACATAGGGAAGATTTGAAGTCTGTTAATGAATGTAAAACAACTAACCTCAAGTGTGTCTGAAGGTAGAATCTGTGACTGGAAAAGCTCTAGCTTTCTTTGCGCTAGGCTGTTAACCAGAAACGACTTTCCTTCAGTGATGATACGATGACGAGTCGGAACGGGACACAGTCAGTCTCTGCGGTCACTAGAACAGGGTCACGTTCTGTGTCTCTGGGTTCAGTTCCCCAGAGCAGCATGTCTCTTCAATTGAAGACATCGAGGCATTTGTCTGAGAAGGACTGAATCCAGTACAGGAAATGTGTGGATTCATATGGTTTCTTGTTAGGTAGTCCGGTAGCTAGTTGGCTAAGATAAAGGTAGTCAGGGATGCATGAAGTTGTCGGCGTTCTAGAGACGGTTTCTACCACAATTAAGAATGTGAGTTGCGAGGCTACACTTCTCTGCTGTGGTGGTTCCGCGGCTCACATTGCAGCACCTGCACCAAGCGGTGTAGCCTCTCTGTATTTGTAGAATGTTAACCTCCACTCTCTCCCTCTCTAGCTGTACGCTGAGAAGGTTGCAACCCGTGGTCTTTGTGCCATTGCTCAGGCTGAATCTCTGCGCTACAAGTTGCTGGGAGGTCTGGCTGTACGTAGGTAAGCCTAACCCTGGCCGCTGACCTCCGACCTGTTGCACCTAGACACTGATCTAAGGTCCGTTATGCATTAACCTGCAATGGTGCAGGTTTCACTCTTAATGGTACAGGCTAGGGTTTGGGAAGGTAAGCGGGGTCTAGATCTGTTCAGGAGAAAGTTGCCAGAAAACTACTGTTAGCTTAGCATGCTACGATCAGTGTCTCTAGGAATCTATTGAGCAGAACATGCCCCTGTTACAGTCCACCTTCTTAAACTTCCTTTCTCATGACATACAGTAGAATGTCTCCCTTCAGTGATGATACGATGACGAGTCGGAATGGGACAGTCTGGTCTGTCTCTGGGTACACTGGGTTGGTGTCACGTTCTGTGTGTCTGGTTTCAGTTCCCCAGAGAAGCAGGTCTCTTCAGTTGAAGACATCAAGGAATTTGTCTTAGAAGGGCCAGGAAAATGGCTCATAATGTCAGATGTGATCTCATAGTCCTGTATAAGTTGACGTGTATTAAACCCATTTTCTTTCTCCTATCCCAAACCCCCCCCACCCTCCATTTTCGCTCCACCTTTCGTCTTCGCCCCCTCGCCTCTCTTCCTCTCGCTCTCCCCACACTCTTTTCTGCGCACTCTTCACCATCTCTTCTACCTCTCCCTCTATCCCCCCCTCCCAGAGCTTGCTATGGTGTGCTGAGGTTCATCATGGAGAGTGGCTCTAAGGGTTGTGAAGTGGTGGTTTCTGGGAAGCTGAGGGGTCAGAGGGCCAAGTCCATGAAGTTTGTTGATGGCCTGATGATCCACAGTGGAGACCCAGTCAACTACTACGTAGACACCGCTGTACGCCACGTCCTGCTCCGACAGGGTAAGTACCAAATCAACCCCTAGACACTACACTACTACTCTACCCCTAGACACTACTAATGGTTAGACAAAGTGAATACCAAATCAACCCCTATACCCTACCCCTAGATTATTCTGATCTGTCAAGGTGAGTCTCATCAACAGTAGAATTGTTGGTCTGTGGCTTTTTAAAGGTGAAATGTTTTCCTTCGGTGATGATACGATGACGAGTCAGAATGGGTCACGGTCAGTCTCTGGGGTCGCTGGGTCAGGGTCACGTTCTGTGTCTCTGGGTTCAGTTCCCCAGAGCAGCGTGTCTCTTCAGTTGAAGACATCGAGGCATTTGTCTGAGAAGGGCAGTCATATTAGTCTAGTCATTATGATCAACCTCTTACTTGCTATAGCACACATGTGCTAACCCTCATACTCTATTCCACAGTGCCTTCAGAAAGTGTTCAGACCCCTTGACTTTTCCCACATTTTGTTACGTTACAGCCTTATTCTAAAATTGATTAGTGTTTTTTTCCCCCTTCAATCTACACACAATACCCCATAATGATGACAAAGCGAAAACAGTAATAATAAAAAAATCTAATTTATTACAAGTAAAAACAAAAAAATATATATATTTACATAAGTATTCAGACCCTTTACTCAGTGCTTTGTTAAAGCACCTTTTGGCAGCGATTACAGCCTCAAGTCTTATTGGGTATGACGCTACATGCTTGGCACGCCTGTATTTGGGGAGTTTCTCCCATTCTTCCCTGTGTTCTTGGGAACCTTCAATGCTGCAGAAATGTTTTGGTACCCTTCCCCAGATCTGTGCCTCGATACAATACTTTCTCGGTGCTCTACAGACAATTCCTTTGACCTCATGGCTTGGTTTTTGCACTGTCAACTGTGCGACCTCATATGAACAGGTGTGGGCCTTCCCAAATCATGTCCAATCAATTGAATTTACCACAGGTGGATTCAAATCAAGTTGTAGAAACATCTCAATGATGATCAATGGAAACCGGATGCACCTAACCTCAATTTTGAGTCTCATAGCAAATGGTCTGAATACTTATATAAATGTAATGTTTTTTCGCTTTGTCATTATGGGGTATTGTTTGTAGATGAGCATAAAAAATATATTTTTAAATAAGGCTGTAATGTCAAGGGGGCTAAATACTTTCCGAAGGCACTGTATACGTTTCACTGTTCTACGTCTAGGTACGCAGAATAACCGTTGGGTAGAGGGTCTGTGAGCACTGATGTGTTTTTTGTCTGTCAGGTGTGCTGGGCATCAAGGTGAAGATCATGTTACCATGGGACCCCAGTGGTAAGATCGGTCCCAAGAAGCCTCTGCCAGACCATGTGAGCATTGTGGAGCCCAAAGACGAGACTATCCCCTCCACCCCTGTGTCTGAGCAGAAGGGGGCCAAGCCAGAGGCCCCAGCAGCCATGCCACAGACTCCTGTACCCACCGCATAGACAGGTACTATACCCTAACACTAACCCAGCCACCGCATAGTAGAAATGTACTGTACTATAAATTAGTGGTTCTCAGCTGGTTTTGCCTCGGGACTCAAATTTAACCAGGTTGCTTCAGTTGTGACTCAATTTGCATTGTGGGGGGAAACTAGATTGATAATGTAGTAATTGTTGAGGAGGCTTGTGGTAGTGAAAGGACTCCCCATGAGTGTCATTTAAAATGCTGCACGAAAGTGTATCTCAGGGTGTGATACACTTTGTTTACTTTCAGGGCGACTATTAGTTTAGTGTTAGTTTACTCTTCCCTTCAGTGATGATACGATGACGAGTCGGAACGGGACACTGCCTGTCTGGGGTCGCTGGGTCAGGGTTACGTTCTGTGTCTCTAGGTTCAGTTCCCCAGAGCAGCGCGTCTCTTCAGTTGAAGACATCGAGGCATTTGTCTGAGAAGGGCTTCCTGACTTTATCAAATATCTGCATACCAAATGGTACCCTATTACCTTTTATATTGTGCTAACTTTTGACCGGGACCCATAGGGATCTGTTCAAAAGCAATACACTGTATTGGGAATGGGGTGCCATTTGAGTCTGACAATATACTGGTGCCTGATTAAATATTTCTAGACTACGTTGAGCATGTAGTTAAGCTACTGTGTGTAATTCATAAACTGTGATTCAGGCAGGTTTAGGTCTGGTATCCTAATGTCTGTTATTCTGTTTTTCTTCCAGGTGTCAACCATTGTTCATAGATGGAAGCAGGACCCTACATTTTCTGTACAAAAATAAAACCTGGAAAATGCACCTTTTTGTTGGTCTCAACTTGTGAAATATTCCTCTTCCCAAACATGGCAATTAATAAATTAGTTAATAATTGGTTGGTTTATGGTACTTTTGGAATTGGGAGAATGGCAAGGAGTCTGGGTAGATGGGTAAGGAAACGCTACCGCAATACAAAAAAAAACAACCCTTCATAACTGTCAATACCAACAAAGGACTTAAAACTAAACGGGGCTTGTTCTAAAACTCGCTGTCATGCAAAGTAATTCCTTGATGAGCTATAGGACATTCAACACGTAGCTATCCCCTATCTGAAGGACAACGGAACACTCTTCTGGTAATTTACCCCGATATCAAATAATATACTGGCCTTTCCACACTCGTGTTGCGGTTATTTACTTGTTGCTAGTAGCATATTTTATACTGAACAAAGCTGCAACAGTTTCAAAGATTTGACTTGAGTTACAGTTCATACGAGGAAATCGGTCAATTGAAATGCATTCAGTATGCCCTAATTTATGGATTTCACGACTGGGAAACGGATACCTTTTTTAAAAAATGGCCTCGGCATCTCATCACGATATCTGCATTCAAATTGCCATTGATAAAATGCAATTTTTTCATTGTGGTTTATGCCTACTGTTACTATAAACAAGTAACAATGTAAGTGAGTGGATATGTGCATATATGGTGTTGAGGTGCCGAAACGAAAGAACAAGCCACAACCAACATCCAACAGTGTTTTACATGGAGTCTCCTCGGTGTATGGGGGACAGGTGTATTTATCCCTGTGACCTGAACCCAGGTGTGTCCCATTTCGCTGATGACCCACCCAGCTCTGCCCACTGATGCCATATACATGGTCTGCTGTTGTGAGGCCAGTTGGATGTACTGCCAAATTCTCTAAAGCCACCTCCAATGTTTATGGGAAAGAAACTAACATTCAATTCTCTGGCAACAGTTCTTGTGGATGGTCCTGCAGTCAGCATGCCAATTGCATGTGCCTTCAATTTGCAACATCTGTGGCATTGTGTGGTGACAACTGCGCATTTGTGGCCTTTTATTGTTCCCAGCACAAGGTTCATGCTGTTTAATTTAGATTGATATGCTACACCTGTCAGGTGGGTGGATTAACTTGGCAAAGGAGAAATGCTCACTAACGACTGTCAACAAATTTGAGAGGTAATCTTTGTGTGTGAAATGTATGGGATCATGATTTTGGTTTGCAATGGCGTTACACCACTGACAATTTGAAATGGTCCACCCACACAGACCGTGTGGTGAAGGCACAATGGTGCCTTTTCAATCTCAGGAGGCTGAAGAAATGTGGCTTGGCCCCTAAGACCCTCAAACGTTTGCAGATGCACTATTGAGAGCATCCTGTCGGGCTGTATCACCTCCTGGTACTGGCAACTGCAGTGCTTTTCAGAGCGTGGTGCGGTCTGCCCAATGCATCACCGGTGGCACATTGCCTGCCCTACAGGACCTGATGTTACAGGAAGGCCAAAAATCAACCAGCCGAGCCATGGTCTGTTCGGGTGCATCAAAGCTGGGACTGAGGAGCTGTTTTTCAATCAAGGCGACCAGACTGTTAAATAGCCGGCCTCCACCCAGTACCCTGCCCTGAACTTAGTCACTGTCATTAGCTGGCTACCACCTGGTTATTCAACCCTATGTACATAGTCATGGGAACACTGGTCACTTTAATATTTACATACTGTTTTACTCATTTCATGTTTATACTGTACCCTAGTCAATACCACTCCGACATTGATTGTCTTGATATCTGTATATTTCTTAATTCTTTATTTTACTTTGAGATGTGTGAATTGTTAGATACTACTGCACTGTTGGAGCTAGGAACACAAACATATCGATACACCCGCAATAACATGTTAAAAATATGTGTGACCAATAAAATGTGCTATGAAAAATGGGATCAACGCTTAACATGTTCCGTTTATATTTGTGTTCAGTGTACTTTCCCTGAAGAACTGCGCACCGTTGGGGGAAAACATGTAATTCAGTACAAACCGTCACGCACACCCGCCCGGAGTCTTGCCTGGAGATGCAGAGACCATAGAAATAGTGACGCCTGAAACTCCGTATTTGACCACGCCCACAGAAACATCTCCGCGCAACTTAGGTTGTTCGATTACCGGGCTATGGCCCGAGACATAACCAGGCAGAGGAATGAGCGTGCTTCTCAAATTGAACAGTAATCATACCACCCGATCCTACATCATTAACACACGTGCTTGACATCATGCCCCTTGTGCTGTTGTCTGTGCCCAATAATGTTTGTACCATGTTTTGTGTTGCTACCATGTCATGTGTTGCTGCCATGCTATGTTGTTTTAGATCTATCTTTATGTTGTGTTGTCTCTCTCTCTCTCTGTGTGTTTTGTCCAAAATGTATATTTAATCCCTGCCCCCGTCCCGCAGGGGGCTTTTTGCCTTTTGGTAGGCCGTCATTGTAAATAAGAATTTGTTCTTAACTGACTTGCCTAGTTAAATAAATATCATTACGCCGGGAAACCCGGCTCATGCCCCGGAGGCAGCCTCGTTACAAAATGCAATCACTTTTCACCCGCTACAAACTCCTCTCACATGGTGAACCGGGCCATCTTAATCGAATCCCCTCACTTGCTGTTCCTTGAGCTTGTTCTAGGGAGACTTGTTGACATCATCCAAATCATTTCCCACA
Organism: Salvelinus alpinus; assembly: GCF_045679555.1. Taxonomy (NCBI): domain Eukaryota; kingdom Metazoa; phylum Chordata; class Actinopteri; order Salmoniformes; family Salmonidae; genus Salvelinus; species Salvelinus alpinus. Next base: position 7,689,285 of record NC_092107.1, read on the forward strand.
ACAGTCGGGAAAGAAAATGAGTCTTCCAGACTCCAGATCGCCGGGCAAACATTCTTCTCCGGGGCTACAGGTAAGGAAAAAGTGTTCATTGTGAACTAGTTATTCAGTACAAGCAACTGGAATGTTTGGAGGAAGTTGCTTATTTGTTAACTTCTTCAGCTTTTCGATTACCTTCAGCCTGAGACGCTATAAAGTAGCCAAAATGTTCTCTCTAGAATAGTCTGCTTTGTCACCGATTTACGAGTTTGTTCTAAAATAGTTAGCCTTATGGTGACAAATGTGTATTCTACACTGTTACGATCTCACGCAAATCTGGGCCAGTATTCACGAAGCGTTTCAAAGTAGGAGTGCTGCTCCAGGAACAGTTTTGCATTTTATATCATAATTAATATGATTATACGTGGGACCTGTTCCTAGAGTAGCACTTCTACTCTAAGAACTAAAAGTTCTTGGCTCTCATACTGACAAGTGTGAAGGGTGTTGCTGCTCTGCTGACCAGGCAGGTAGGCACATCCTTGAGACTACAGTATTTATCTACCGTGTAGCAGGACGATTCCTTATCGCACACTGAGTCAGTCCACTTCTTGAGACAAATAGCTTAGAAATGGAACTGCTGACTGATTGCCACATTGTTATGTAGGCGGTGTCCCTACCTTTCATTACATAATTATAAATATTTTTTAAATGGTTTATTTGAAAGAATGAATTGAATGTTTATTTGTGCTTCATTGATGTGTAGTGATAGTACACAGAATAGGTGAAGTGGACCTTGACCATACTCCGTTCCTAGCCCGTTCCCTAACAGTTTCTAACCCTAACGGTCCCTGTACCTAACCTTAGCAGTCTCCCTGTCCCCAGAGTTGTTCTGTAGTGCAGCTGAATGTGGGTGGTCATGTGTTCACCACATCTCTGTCTACGCTGCGTAAACACCCTGACTCCCAGCTGGCCTTCATGTTCAGTAGTGGTCAGCAACCCAAACTGCCCACCGACGCCAAGGGACGCTACTTCATCGACCGCGACGGGACGCACTTCGGAGCCATTCTTCAGTTCCTACGCACCCAGCGCCTGCCCACAGAGAGTGTTCTGGAGGTTTGTGACAAACACACACACTAGCCCATATGTTGGAACCCTGAACCAATGAGGTAGCCCATCATGCATTGTCATCATCCCTGAGATCTTTTGCCCCCAGTAGTTACGAAACTTCATAATATGAGAGTCCTACGTGTGGTTGTGTGTAACAGGTTTACCAGGAGGCGCTCCACTATGACGTCAGAACCCTAGTGAAGCAGCTGCAGGAATCAGCCCAGCTGTTTGGAGAAACAGTGGGGAGGCAGCAGTTCATCTCCAGGGTCCCCAACTATCTGGAGAACCTGGAGGTACAATGGCCCTGATATAATAACAATACCTAACGCCTGGGGTGATCCAGCAGCCTAATCCGCTGTCTCTGGATTACATGTATTGAACTACTGCGGCGAGCATGAGTTCGAATCCGACCCAGTGCTCTAGCACTCTCTGCGCCCATCTACTCTATCTATCCTGTCCAGTAAACGCAACAAATGTGAATGGAGTGGGACTGACCCACTCCTTAAAAAAAAATACAAAAACTGCCTCTACATCGTCCCTGTCAAATAACTGATATCAATAAATATGAGATATTATTTATGGTCACTGTTATATGACTACCAGGTGTTGGTGAGAGTGGCCCGAGCAGAAGCCATCGCTGCCCGTCACTCTGCTGTCATCGTTTGTGTTCTGAGGACCGAGGAGGACCTGGGTCGCTATGACCATGCCGTCAACAACCTGGAGGAACAGGAAGTGGTGCGGTTCGGACCGTGGAAGGTGTGTAACTGTACTTAGTTTATGTGTATGACTACTACTGATGCCACAAAGGCACTTTAAACTGGAAAGTTGTTTTTTTCGTGACAGTTCCTCTTTAAATGTTGCTGGGGTTTCTCTTTCAAATACTCGTTTTGATGTCTCACGATGGGATTTGCTGGATAGGAGGATCACTACGGAAGAACCAGTCACACAACGTGTTACACGGCTAGCTACCGAGACCTGGTTAGCCCACGCTGCAATACATAAGCTAACTTGGTTAGCTCGCTGGAAAGCAAGCTAACCACACTAGCATTCATACGTGCACAGCGGCAGTGTTACTAGCTCCCTTCTCGTTTATTTTAACCTACGTTCACTTGTTTGTGCTAATTAGCTTATACAGACGCTTTAGCCTTGTGGCTCTACGGTCGTGGGAGACTTATCAGCCTGAAGTCAAAAACCGCGCCCATGCGGTTCCCTTTGGCTAGCACTGTGCTAGCTAAAGCGCACCTTAGCCACGCAAGGTAGCTGCTAGCTAGCTAATGCCTTACTAGCCTCGTGGCTATAGCGTTCATACTGTGTTAACTAGCCATTAGCCGCAAGGCTTCTAACAAGCTAATCACTGGAACCACCACGTTCTTGCGCTTACGGTTCCATAATTGCGAGAAAGGATTATCACTTTTTTGTGCTTCAACTGCTTGGAAGGGAACATGCTCAGGCAGCACTCGACGACCCCAAGTACTGTGAGCACTGCAAAACGCTGACTACGGCGTGTTTGAGGAGGAGGCTCAATTGTGCCTCTGTCACCCCCCCTTCACTGCAAATCCACCAGACGAGGATGAGCTTCAGCTCCACACAACCCCGACCCCATTTGTGGCGAGGTTATGGATTCAGATTGTCATTGGGTCTACACTCATGTAGCCTTAATTAATTAATGCATCTAGCAAAATATTAACTTTTTTTGTAGAAAGAAATGTTGGGACACATAAAAGGGGCTGAGATACAGGTCCAGAGACTGAAGAGGAAGTGAGAGACCCCACAATAAAAAATAAAAAAATCTTGTTCAATGAACTAAGTAGATCATAGACACCAATGCAATAGCAACTGGCTATGGCAGACACTCAGTTAAATAGACTAGAACAACAACAACAAAAATGGCATGGTAAAACGCCTTAGTGAACTACGCTATATATACAGACGTATGTGGAAACCCCTTCAAATTAGTGAACTCGGCTATTTCAGCCACACCCATTGCTGACAGGTGTATAAAATTAGGCACACAGCCATGCAATCTCCATAGACAAACATTGGCTGTAGAATGGCCTTACTGAAGAGCTCAGTGACTTTCAACATGGCATCGTTAGTTTGTAAAATGTCTGCCCTGCTAGAGCTGCCCGGGTCAACTGTAAGTTGTGAAGTGGAAACTTCTAAGTGCAACAACCGCTCAGCCATGAAGTGGTAGGACACACAAGCTCACAGAACGGAACCGCCGAGTGCTGTAGCACATAAAAATAGTCTGTCCTCGGTTGCAACACTCACTACCAAGTTCCAAACTGCCTCTGGAAGAAATGTTAGCACAAGGACTGTTAGTCTGGAGCTTCATATCGATACACCCGCAATAACATGTTAAAAATGTTAGCCACCCTTTGCCTTGATGACAGCTTTGCATGCTCTTGGCATTTTCTCAACCAGCTTCATGAGGTAGTCACCTGGAATGCTTTTCTAACAGTCTTGAAGGAGTTCCCACATATGCTGAGCACTTGTTGGCTGCTTTTCCTTCACTCTGCGGTCTGACTCATCCCACAACATCTCAATTTGGTTGAGCTCGGGGGATTGTGGAGGCTAGGTCATCTGATGCAGCACTCCATCACTCTAAATCTAGGTAAAATAGCCCTTACACAGCCTGGAGGTGTGTTGGGTCATTTCCCTTTGAAAAACAAATGATAGTCCCACAATGCCCAAACCAGATGGGATGGCGTATCGCTGTAGAGATTGCTGTGGTAGTCTGCTGTTTAAGTGTGCTTTGAATTCTAAATAAATCACAGACCGTGTCACCTGGACTGCACCCCCATACCATAACACCACCTCCACCATGCTTTACGGTGGGAAATACAAATGCGGAGATCATCCGTTCACCCACTCCTCGTCTCACAAAGACACGGCGGTTGGGACCAGAAATCTCCAATTTGGATTCCAGACCAAAGGACAGATTTCCACTGAGCTAATGTCCATTGCTCGTGTTTCTTGGCCCAAGCAAGTCGTCTTATTGGTGTCCTTTAGTAGTGGTTTCTTTGCAGCAATTTGACCAAGAAGACCTGATTCACAGTCTCCTCTGAACAGTTGATGTTGAGATGTCTGTTTTTATTTTTTTATTTTATTTTTTATTTTACCGTTATTTTACCAGGTAAGTTGACTGAGAACACGTTCTCATTTGCAGCAACGACCTGGGGAATAGTTACAGGGGAGAGGAGGGGGATGAATGAGCCAATTGTAAAACTGTTACTTGAACTCTGTGAAGCATTTATTTGGGCTTCAGTTTCTGAGGCTGGTATCTCTAATGAACTTCTCCTCTGCAGCAGAGGTAACTCTCTGGGTCTTCCAATCCTGTGGCGTCCTCATGAGAGCCAGTTTCATCATAGCGCTTGATGATATTTTCCGGATTGACTGACCTTCATGTCTTAAAGTAATAATGGACTGTCGTTTCTCTTTGCTTATTTGAGCAGTTCTTGCCATAATATGGACTTGGTCTTTTACCAAATAGGGCTATCTTCTGTATACCCCCTACCATGTCACAACACAACTGGAAGGAAAGAAATTCTCACAAATGTAACTTTAACAAGGCACACCTGTTAATTGAAATGCATTCCAGGTGACTACCTCATGAAGCTGGTTGAGAGAATGCAAAGGGTGGCTAATTTGAAGAATCTGAATTTGTTTAACACTTTTTTTGGTTACTACATGATTCCATACGTGTTATTTCATAGTTTTGATGTCATCATTATTATTCTGCAATGTAGAAAAATAGTAAAAATAAAGAAACCCTGGAATGAGTAGGTGTTCTAAATCTTTTGACCGGTAGTGTGTTTCCTTTGCAGCAGCACACTTTCGTGGTCTTGCTCCGATGGGAAAATGGAGGATCTGCACTTTACTCCCAAGCGCCCTCCTCCCCTATACTCTCCCCTTTGCGCCTTTTCAGGTTTCCTGCCAGGTTGTCCGCTCTCCCTCTGGTCTCATCAGACAAATGGAGCATGATGACAGATTGCCAGTTGGCATTTATCATGGTCGTCTTCCCATGCCCTGCAGCATTTTGCCTCGAAACTGTCTCTTGTGCGCAAGCGAACATTCATGAGTGCACCTCCTCGGAACTCCACCAGGGGGTGCCACCACTTTAGGTGAGCGAGGAAGGGAATGAAACCTGACAACACTTTCCCATTCTTTTGGTGGATTCCTGTCGCTCTCGCACAGTTCATTACTGGAGTTTCATATGTTTGGGTTCCCAGGGGATCAGGCTTTCTTGACTTACTACGAAACTCACTTTTTGGGATTTTTTGTCAAGCCATCGGCAGCTCGGCTCAATTGATGGAGAACCCTGTCTATTGAGCTAGAGGACAGTCTACAGTATTTAATTACTTATACTTTTTTTTTAAATGTTAAGAAAAGAGAAAGGGGGGAACAGCACCCTTATCAGGCGACAGAGCCCCAGACAGCTATCTGGTACTCCCAAGTCCACAACGCTCAGGCTTTCTCCTCATCCCTTTTTTTTTTTACCCTGCCCTTGGTTCACGCAGTTGGACCACTGCCTGCTTTGCCTCCTTTTACTGGAGCGAGCGGCTGAGGATACTTTTGCTGTTGTTAACCTTCCTCCTCAGAGTAGAGCCAAGACAGATCAGACACTGCTTTACTGCAAGGGTGATATCTTGTTTTTTTCTCTCTGGTAAGCAGAGTGATGGAACAAGCCTTATCACTCATCTTAGAGCCTCTCAACAGCCAGGGAAGCTCTGGTTGCCAGAGATCACTCTCCTGCTTTACAACCAGCTCTGGCAGCTACCATTACCCAGGGATCTTTTGGCCCAAGCAAACAAGTTTTCCACCCTGCCCCAGGAACCATTGCCCTCTGGGCCTGGCCCATGAGCGGATGAATCTGAATGCGACAAGCTTTCCACTCCGAGTCAATGAGACTATCCAGAGTGCCGGTGTCTCTTCTACACTGTATGGAACTAGTGGTGTGTTTTTGAGAAGTGGCTATCCCATTGGATAGTGGAGGCTGTTATACAGGCCACCCCACATACATTTGAGGTTTTACCGACTGGATGTCACTACACCTTTCTTTGGCGCATACTGCCCTCAGTGTCGGAGCCTGAGGGTTGATCATGTCGCACCGTGATACGGGAGTTGGGCATATCCCATAGTGAAACATTGAATCAAGTATTTGAAAGCTAACTCAAGATTAATTGCGTAACCCCGGGTTCTCTGAGAATATTGGTGCGATGTCTCACTGCATTTCCCTGCTCGCATGAGTGCAGTGAAGAAGAGGCATGCTTGAGATTGATCAGTGTGGGGAGAGTGGCGCCTTATAAAGAGGGAGGGACACCTCATTCGCCATTCAACCTATCTGTCTCCGACAGACGTTGTGTGATTGGTTCTCCCGTAGCGATCCGCCTATCCAGTGAATCCCATAGTGAGACATCATTCACACTCATATTCTCAGAGAACCAGGGTTAGGCAGAGAACATGGGTTACGCAAGTAACCTTGAGTTGTGCGGTTTATGTTTCTCTCATTGTGTGTGTTTGTGTGCGCTACAGGCCCCTCCGACTGCCATTGACCTGTTGGACTGCATCAAGATGGATGTAGAGGCCAGGGGATACAAAGTGAGATACGAGCCTCACAGCTCAGACAGAGGCTTTCTGTTCAAGACCAATGATGGCTTCCTGTACAAACTCATCTTCACTTGGTGGTAACAGAATGACAAGTGTGTGGTGTAGAACATCTTCTGATTCTCTACACTTCTCCAGAAGTGTGCTCTCCCCCTCATGCATTTAAAACCATTTGATTTTTGTTAACGAGTCTGCAAGGTGTTTTCACCATATTTATTACACCAGTCCGTTCCTTTTAAATCCACAAGGGGGACTGTATGAGTGCTCACTTCACCCTTCACTTTCCCAGACAGACACGTGCACAGAGATCCTATTATATTAGAATCTATTTAGAAATTAATTGGATCATATTGAAGTTCTAATGTGTCATTCTATGGAGGTGTGTATTTATAGATGTACACTCCCCTACGTATTTATTTGGACAGTGAAGCTACAACGTTTAATTGGGATCTGTACTCCAGCATTTGGATTTGAGATCAAATGTTTCATATGAGGCGACAGTACAGACTGTCACCTTTTATTTTAGGGTATTTTCATACATATTTACTGTTTTATGTATCTACCCCCCCCCCCATTTGAAGGTGTGTAACACTGGTTAACCCTATCAATCCCGAGACAACAGCAAAAATCAGCATGTCAAACCAAAAACAGGTTTTTCAAAATGTTTGCTAATTTATAATACAAAAAAAACCACAGAAATATCACATTTACATAGGTATTCTGACCCTTTACTCAGTACTTTGTTGAAGCACCTTTGGCAGCAATTACAGCCTTGAGTCTTCCTGCGTATGACTCTACAAGCTTGGCACACCTGTATTTGGGGAGTTTCTCTCATTCTTCTCTGCAGATGCTCTCAAGCTCTGTCAGGTTCGATGGGGAGCGTTGCTGCACAGCTATTTTTAGGTCTTTCCAGAGATGTTCAAGTCCAGGCTCTGGCTGGGCCACTCGAGGACATTCAGAGACTTGTCCCGAAGCCACTCCTGCTTGGTCTTTGCTGTGTGCCTAGGGTCGTTGTCCTGGTGAATATTCGCCCCAGTCTGATGTCCTGAAAACTCTGGAGCAGGTTTTCATCAAGGATCTCTCTGTACTTTGCTTCGTTCATCTTTGCCTCAATCCTGATTAGTCTCCCAGTCCCTGACGCTGTAAAAACTCTCCACAGCATGATGCTGTCACCACCATGCTTCACCCTAGGGATGGTGCCAGTTTCCTCCAGATGTGATGCTTGACATTTAGGCCAAAGAGTTCAAATCTTGGTTTCATCAGACCAGAGAATCTTGTTTCTCATGGTCTGAGAGTCTTTAGGTGCCTTTTGGCAGACTCCAAGCAGGCTGTCATGTCTTTAACTGAGGAGTGGCTTCTGTCGGGCCACTCTACCATAAAGGCCTGATTGGTGGAGTGCTGCAGAGATGGTTGTCCTTCTGGAAGGTTCTCCCGTCTCCACAGAGGAACTCTGGAGCTCTGTCGGGGTCAACCATCGGGTTCTTGGTCACCTCTCTGACCAAGGCCCTGGTCCCCCGATTGCTTAATTTGGCTGGGCGGCCAGCTCTAGGAAGAGTCTTGGTAGTTCCAAACTTCTTCCATTTTTAAGAATGATGGAGGCCACTGTGTTCTTGGGGACCTTCAATGCTGCAGACATTTTTTGGTAACCTTTCCCAGATCTGTGCCATGACACAATCATGTCTTGGGGCTCTACGGAAAATTCCTTCGACCTCATGGCATGGTTTTTGCTCTGACATGCACTGTCAACTGTGACCTTATATAGATCGGTATGTGTCTTTCCAAATCATGTCCACTCAATTGAATTTACCACAGGTGGACTCCAATCAAGTTGTATAAACATCTCAAGGATGACCAATGGAAACAGGATGCACCAATTTCGAGTTTCATAGCAAAGGGTCTGAATACTTATGTAAATACTTTTTAAAAATATTTTGTACATTTGCAAAACATTTCTCAACCTGTTTTTCGCTTTGTCATTATTGTGTGTTGCGGAGGATAATTTTTCTTAAATCCATTTTAGTCTGTAACATAGAAAAATCTAGAAAAAGTAAAGGGATCTGAATACTTTCCGAATGCACTCTATTTACCCTCACAATGAAGTGTTTTACAATTATTATTTTAGGGGGGACCACCAAGGTTACAAGTAGGACACAACAAAATTCAACAGTTGCTTTCATGAGTTTATTGACAAATGTCAATTAAAGTATCAACCTGATACATTTAATTGATATGAATGCTGTAAGTACTGAGATTGTTTGATTAGTGACGGTGTCAACTCTGGAGTTTGCGACATCAACTATCTGAGCTTATTATAGACATTGTGTCCGGGGTTTCCTATGATCTTCTATGTAGAATGATCCTTTACCTTCTAACCAGTGGTGTAAAGTACTTAAGTAAAAAATACTTGAAAGTACTACTTAAATAGTTTTTAGGGGTATCTGTACTTTACTATTTATATTTTTGACAACTTTTGCTTTACTACATTCCTAAAGAAAATGATGTACTTTTTACTTCATACATTTTCCCTGACACCCAAATGTACTCGTTACATTTTGAATGCTTAGCAGGACAGAAATTGCCTAATTCACACACTTATCAAAAGAACATCCCTACTGACCCTGATCTGTCATTCTCACTAAACACATGCTTTGTTTGTAAATGATGTCTGAGTGTTGGAGCATGCCCCTCGCTATCTGTAAAATAAAATAAAATGATGCCATCTGGTTTGCTTTATGTAAGGAATTTGAAATTATTGATACTTAAGTATATTTAAAACCAAATACTTTTACTCAACTAGTATTTTACTGGGTGACTTTTACTTGAGTCATTTTCTATTAAGGTATCTTTACTTTTACTCAAGTATGACAATTGGGTTATTTTTCCACCACTGCTTCAAACGACTCTTATGTAGGTTGTGAGAGTCATAGAGCAAGACGTTGGTTGTTGCTCTAACCATCCGGACTCTTGTCTCAAACACAGCTGTAGCTCAGCCATTCATGACATCAGTGGAATGGAACTTTGCCGAAATAGGCCAGGATTCAATCCGATCACCCCTTTTCGTCTATGCACCATTTTAAAGGCAATGTTACCCTTGTTGCAAAGATAACATTCAAAGTAAACGCTGCAGATATTGGCTCAATCCTTTAATGTCAAATGCGCTACAATGCGGCTGAATGCTGGCCTTAGCCATTGTTGAGCTGGAACTTGTATTTTTTCTATCACAGTACTTAACTCCTGACACCATACACACAACAGGATGTGTATCATGATGAGTAACCTTGCTTGGGACCTTGTGCTAGACTGTTTTTAGAGAGACCTGGGTTAAATCTAGTCTGTCCTCAGATGGGTTTAGAAGTGTCACAGAGGCTGTTTGGTCATTTGGTGAACCACACTGGCATGTTGATTTTACCTTGTGTGAGACCAGAAGACTTGCGTTAGCTCCCCCGAGATAAAAACAGATTACACCTTGGAACTGTTTTGTGGTTGTGCCCTGCTCAAGGACATAACAGCAGGAGATGGCATCTAGGATAAAATACCAACAGCTCTCCATTTGCCGGTTCACATCCACCAGATTTTTCCATTTAGTCCAAGGATTCAAACCAGCAACCCTCCGGTTGTTGGTCCGACCCTCTAACCTCTAGGCTACATGCAGCACCATAGTTCAGCAAAGTAACAAGTGACACAGATTGGAACCTAGTCGATAACAACAAAAACTCTGGCTCATACGTGCCAGATTTCTCCTGTTAGCCCTGGGATTCAAACCGGCAACCTCCCAGTTACAGGCTTGCCACTTTAACCTCTAAGTGTCAAAAAAGATTTCTAAATACAAAAGCATGGTTTACAGAACCACCTTCGTTACACTCCACCACCCATTTCACCTCATAGATACCTATCCATGTCACAGCACCAATGGGATAGCACCAGTGTCTAACCTAGGTCTCCTGCAGGCCACAAGACTGCGTTACCCTGCTAAACTTAAGTGTAGGCATTAGCTCAGGGAGCTTACACAAATATTTAGGTCTCAGACAAGTTTAATTACACCTACATCACTTTTCCGGTTCTGTCCCCTACTGCCTTGGTGGCCATGAATAAAGGCACTTTGCCCTTAATCTGCTGCAAGGACAAGGCTGGCCCTGTTCTGTGTTTGGTGTGTCATAGGGTTGGATACGGTGACAACCCAAACATGTTACCATTATACAATATACTTTTATTTTGAAATTAAAATGTTGCTTGAGTATGTGAAATTTTGTCACGTGCCTGTCTCCTGTGTGTGTGCATCTGTGCGTTTTATAATACATGTTGAGTCTGTATGTGTGTTTTGGCAACACCAAAGGGGGTATACATAATGCATTCTTAATGCCTTGATCACACCTACAGCCTTCACACCGCAGCATCATCTGGATATGTGTGCAACAAAAGTTCAACATTCACCGACTACCATTTCTGTCTACGCATACAGTTTGACCACACTGCAACGCAACTCTGAAAGGCAATGCAGTGTTCCATTGGATATTTAATGTACTTCTGGTGTACCAAAATGCAATGACGCGGTCAGTGTGATTGAGGCGTAACACCTTTATGCAGGGGTGGCTTGGCCATCTGGTAATTCTGGCAAATGGACGATTTTTGCACTTACCTGATCAAGATGGTCCGGTTTTCTGAATGGCTGAGCTGATGTCTCTCAAAAATGTATCAGCATAGAGACCCACTCTGACTCTGTCATCAGTCAGCCCAGATCTTGGATTGTAAAAAACTGAAAGATGGTGCCAAAAAAGTTAGACTCAAAAATAGGCTATTGAGGTATACGCTGCTAAATGTGTGAAATTAACCGACTTAATTTCCTTAAGTTCTGGTTCTGCTGGTGTGAATGTTTTCTCAGCTGCTGCTGAGAAAATGGAGAACGACACACACACTGACAGATTTCACTTACTGCTGCCATTTACAGTTTGCCTGTATATCGTATGAAATAGTATGCTAATTATCAAATACAAGTCATGTATTACAATGAAACACTGAATTAATGCATAATAATTGCTAAATAATATTTTAAAGGTCAATTCGGAGACTGTATTTTAATAGTTTTATCTGTTTATTCGCGTCTGAATTTGTCTCTTCAGCCAGCCAGTGGGTCTTAGTTTATGATCTGGGAGAGGGAGAGACTGCCAGATCCTTAATGTAGCCATTGAATGTATTATACAGCCAAAACATTAAGGAACTGTTACTCTCCCTCTCTAGACGTAAAGGCTCCTGCCTTCATAAAACCATTCATAACCCCTTCATGAATATTGCAGTATCATTCATAATAACCTTCATACCACATTAATACCCGATGAAGATCCTGTCAGGATCAAAACGTTGTTTGTTTGTGAATGAAGGTACCTCGTGGAGCTGTGTGTGTGCGGGCTCTATTTAATACAACATCAATCACATGTAATCTTCAAAACAAAAGTTCTGTTTTCATTACAGTATTACTATTATTATCAAGTTATTTTATAGTAGAAATATCTGGTGGGATTGAGCTGGGTGGTGTTACTCACTAGGTTTAGGTCTGCGTCATCCAGATCTGGGTTAAAATAGTATTTGAAATCTTTCCAATATTTGAGCGTTTGCTTGAGCCTGCCTGACGTGCTTTGCAATTTTGGGACTACAGTAATCCCTCGTTTATCGCGGGGGTTACGTTCCGAAAATGACCCGCGATAAGTGAAATCCGCGAAATAGAAAACTTTTTCTTTTTTTACAATTAGCAACTATTACATGTATACAAATACAGTGACTCACGTGTAGGCCATTTCGTCGACATTATGGGTTTAGGAGATGTTCGAAATTACAAGATAATTTGGCCAACTTAATGTAAATTTGCCAAGCTGTTTTATGTACGTACACATAACTGCACGAGACGACAAAATGATAGCACAATTCGTAGCATGTTTTGATACAAGAAGCGGGAGTGAGTTTTTAGCGAATCAGAATGCAGAGCACAATCCACCAAAAAAAAAAAAAAAATGCATTATGAAAATCCGCGAAATAGCGAATCCGCGATAAGTGAACCGCGAAGTGGCGAGGGATCACTGTATTCCATGTCCATCAAAATAAGGGAAATAATAAATAAAAATATTGATTTTGGTAAGTTAATACATGATCGGTTGAAGTTATTCATAAACATTTGCTAGTCTCCTGATAACGTAATAACCACCGGATGACATAAGTAGAAAAGTTATTACCGTTCAATATATTATGTTATCGGTTCTATTCTGTGTTACGTTCTGATTTTTATTTAGAAAATTGATGTCATGAATAGTTTCATAAAGGTTTTATGAATGCCAATCTATAATCAAGTAAAGTATTACCTGTGTGTGTGTGCATTTCAATGTACTTGTGAGTGTCTACTATATGTATGAGTATAAAATTACTTTGGCGTCTGTCTGTGCATGTGTGTACAATTCGATGTGTCCTTGTGAGCAGGGTTGGGGAGTAACTGTAATCTGATAAATAAAACAACTTGAATAAGTTACATTACCAGCAAAAATATTGTAATCAGATTACACATACTTTTGAGAAAGATTACTTTAAATTCAGAAAGTATTTTATTATATATTTTTTCCACCTTTATTTAACCAGGTAGGCCAGTTGAGAACAAGTTCTCATTTACAACTGCGACCTGGCCAAGATAAAGCAAAGCAGTGCGACAAAAACAACAACACAGAGTTACACATAAACAAATATACAGTCAATAACACAATAGAAAAAAATCTATGTACAGTGTGTGAAAATGTAGGGAGGTAGGCAATAAATAGGCCATAGTGAAGAAATAATTACAATTTAGCATTAACACAGGAATGGTAGATGTGCAGATGATGATGTGCAAGTAGAGATACTGGTGTGCACGAGGGTAAGTAATAATATTGGGACGAGGTAGTTGGGTGTGCTATTTACAGATTGGCTGTGTACAGGTACAGTGATCGGTAAGCTGCTTAAAGTTAAAGAGGGAGATATAAGACTCCAGCTTCAGTGATTTTTGCAATTCGTTCCAGTCATTGGCAGCAGAGAACTGGAAGGAAAGGCGGCCAAAGGAAGTGTTGGCTTTGGGGGTGACCAGTGAAATATACCTGCTGGAGCGCGTGCTATGGGTGGGTGCTGCTATGGTGACCAGTGAGCTGAGATAAGGCGGGGCTTTACCTAGCAAAGACTTATAGATGACCTGGAGACAGTTGGTTTGGCGATGAATATTTAGTGAGGGCCAGCCAACGAGAGCATACAGGTCGCAGTGGCGGGTAGTATATGGGGCTTTGGTGATAAAAAGGATGGCACTGTGATAGACTACATCCAGTTTGCTGAGTAGAGTGTTGGAGGCTATTTTGTAAATGACATCGCCGAAGTCAAGGATCGGTAGGATAGTCAGTTTTACGTGGGTATGTTTGGCAGCATGAGTGAAGGAGGCTTTGTTGCGAAATAGGAAGCTGATTCTAGATTTAATTTTGGATTGGAGGTGCTTAACGTGAGTCTGGAAGGAGACTTTACAGTCTTACCAGACACCTAGGTATTTGTAGTTGTCCACATATTCTAGGTCAGAACCGTCCAGAGTAGTGATGCTAGTCAGGCGGGAGGGTGCGTGCAGCAATTGGTTGAAGAGCATGCACTTAGTTTTACTAGCATTTAAAAGCAGTTGGGAGGCCACGGAAGGAGTGTTGTATGGCGTTGAAGCTCGTTTGGAGGTTTGTTAGCACAGTGTCCAAAGAAGAGCCAGATTTATACAGAATGGTGTCGTTTGCGAGAAATACACAACAGCTTTCTGTTTTCTCAATGACATTCAATTCAGCATTTAAAGTTAAGTTTATCACTTGAGCAATTCTGAACACAAGTCAGAGACCACTATGATGACACACCAAATGCGTTTGGATACTTTTTGTCTTCTTTTAATGCCATTTAAAGAGATTATTCGATACTTTTGTATACTTTTTAGCCAGTAGTTTTGAAAGTAGCCCTCACGAGCCAAAAGTGGTCACCAGAAATTGCGTACTATGTCAAATACTGTATGTGCAGATATGTGTACCACATCATTGCTCTCTCTTGCTCTGCTGTGTGTGCATCTTGCTGTCTTTCACTCAAATGGCGAGGGGCTGAAGCTCCTTAGCTAGAACCAGAATTGATAGGTGGCTGGGCCATGTGGGGGAAAATGTCGGGATAATGGCGCAGCACAGCTTCCAGTAAAATAGTAACTTTCAAACTATGGATTTCATGGCTAATTAAGGTAAGGCGGTAATTCTGCTCATAGATTATGCATGTATGAAGTGCACATTGACACATCCAGCCCAAAGCGGGAGGTTTAAAAAATTCCAGAGGTTGTCTTTAAAGGCCTAGTGCAGTCAAAAACATGATTTTCCTGTGTTTTATATATTTCCACACTGAGGTTGGAATAATATTGTGAAAATTATGATTTTGCCCTTTTAGTGTAAGAGCTGTTTGAAAAGACCGCCTGAAATTTCAGCCTGTTTTGGTGGGATGGCGTTTTGGCCTGTCTTGTGACATCACCAGGAGCTAAATTGGTTAAAAGAGTTCCAAACCTCTCTGCAAATAAGAGCATGTTTTCCCCTCCTAATTCAGACCACTCCCAGACAGTCCTAGCAACATTACTGCTTGAGAAATTGCACTTTGCTGAGAAGCAATTTTTTAAAACCATTTTAATTGAAAACAATCACAGTAAGGTACTTAATTGTTACCCAGAAATGATTTGATATTGAGATAAAAACGGCTGCATTGAGGAAAGTAATTCAAGAATAAGTTACTGAATTTGGGTAATCCAAAAGTACAGTGCCTATAGAAGGTCACCCCCTTGAACCCCCCCCCCCTCTCCCCATTTTGCTGCCTTAAAATAAAAGGGATTAAACTAGATTTGTTTTTCCTACAGATCTACAAAACCTAATAACATTTTCAATGTGAAAAAAAAAAAAAAAGTTAAATTCCTCAAAATATACAATTGGTTGTGTGAGTGTGAGTATTACTGTATGATGTGCATGAGTTTGTTGTAATTGACAGTGGGTGGTGGTATGTGCATCAAATTGAGGGAAGTAGTACATACCCAGCTGGGCTGATTCCAGCTGCGAGTCGAGGCACTCCGCCGACGTCATGTGACCCGAGTCTGGGCTGCCTTAGGCAGTATTACTTATGGCTAGGATGCGGGGATTGAGCTCGGGCCGATTCCAGTGTGAGTTATCTGGCCCAAATGTATTACTTGGGGCTCGGGCCGATTGGAGCTACTCTCTGGCAGATGATTACATGGGCTGCTTTATATAACTTTTTATTTTTCCATATTTGCTCATTGTTTCTGTGATCAAAAAATACAATGAACATTTAAATTAAATTATTTTAAGATTCCTGTTTAAGTAGTATTTTGATACTTTGCAAGGCAATTGATAAGCATTAAAAACTTTGTGGATGGAGCCTCCCGAGTGGCGCAGCGGTCTAAGACACTGCTACAGATGCTAGTTCAATACCCGTGCTGGCAGCGACCGGGAGACGCATGAGGAGACGCACAATTGGCCCAGCGTCGTCTGAGTTAGGGGAGGGTTTGGCCGGCCGGGATGTCCTTGTCCCATCGCGCTGTAGCGACACTTGTGGCGGGCCAGGCGCATGCACGCTGACACGGTCACCAGGTGTTTCCTCCGACACAATTTTTTTTGGGGGTGGATAGGTATAATTTCTATGCATAAAATGTATAATAGTAATATTTAAAATTACTAAATTGGGTAATTTTGTATACATTTTATTTACATTAGCATCGAGTCGCTTCTGGGGGGATTCTGGTAAGATGTCGGCTGAATTCCGGTACACGGAAATGGCCCGATGTACTTGGGACAATTCTGGGCAGTCATTCATTCTGATTCCGTGCTGAGTCCGACACCCAATTCCGGGCCGATTCGATCAGCCACTTCTGGGCCAATTCCTCATTGCTAGCTGGGTAACATTGGTTTTGGTATGTTGTCACATGATTGGTTTTTGATTAATTACATTATTCATCAAAAAAGTCGTTACTCACCGGTTAATGTTATAACTTATTACATTTAGCGGAAAAAGTTAACCGTTCGGGAAGTTATTACATTAACCAGTTTTATTACATAAAAAATCTAAAAAGTTATTACAAATAGAAAAATTGTTTATTACATCAACCGTTGGAAAATGTATTACATTAACTGGTGTTACAGACCTCACTGACCATTTTACTCGCCCTAGCAGAGCTGGTTAGACTTGTTTTCAAATGATCTGGACAGGTGAGGGACTATACCATAACTGGGTTACTGTTTTGCATGTACAAGACACATTCAAGAAACACCCACATCTAAGCACGCTTCCAAGACACAAATCTCACATTTCTTAATGAGGGCGAGGAAAACCGAGGCAAAATCATCCAATCCAGCCCGTCTAACTTAAATGGGTGTACACTCCAGTTAAAACCAGTGGGACCATACTCACAAACTTTTGCTTAACTCGAAAGTGATGGGATAAGAATGTGACAAAGTAGCTGATTATCAAAATGTATCTAAAACGTTCATGTCCATGTAGCCTCATAATATGTAATATATGGTTATTAGGCCCTAGCAGTGTGTTTGTAAACAAGGCTGGAGAAAGAAATAGGTCATTATTAAATGTATTATTATTCTTTATTTTTCAAGGTGTTGCCTGCACTTCCCTTCTCAACACACTAACACAATGTCAGGAACTAGTCACTTTAAACTGTGAGCTATTTATCCAGACCCATTTCCACACGTGATCCAGTTACTTTGATTATCAGAACGTGCCAGTGGACTTCTGGTAAGGATACTTTTGTGAAAATGTGTTGGATCACGTCCAACTACATCACTGTTTTTTAATTGGCAGATACGGCATCTGTTACCAGATGCGCTTTGCCGATCAGTGTCGTGGCTCCTTTTTTCCTCAAATTGTTATCCTTTTTCTTCTCCTTCTTTCTAGGCCTACAGTACACTTTCAGAGCCTACCCTCCCAGAGGGGATGA
Organism: Salvelinus alpinus; assembly: GCF_045679555.1. Lineage (NCBI taxonomy): Eukaryota > Metazoa > Chordata > Actinopteri > Salmoniformes > Salmonidae > Salvelinus > Salvelinus alpinus. The sequence goes on from NC_092107.1 coordinate 7,706,983, forward strand.
CGGAAGGGTTGTGTCCCAAATGGCACCCTACAACTTTTTTTCCATACTTTTTACAGGATGGATGGAATACATTGACCAATGTGTATTATAAATACAACATGACCCTCACAGGATTATTTGGGTCAAACACATCTCACAGTGACCCTGGAGAAACTAGATGCCTTATCTCAAGAAAGGTATCTGGCCAGTTCTGACACGAAAGCTTTTTAACGACACACAGTTCAAGCCACACTTCAACACATTGATTGAAAATGTCTCTATGTTCTATTCTCTTAGCAGATAGCTTCTCGGGGCTTGATCTAACATAAGTTTACATATTCTTGACCATATCATTATTTTCACTCTCAGGTCACAGGTCAAAAATGTGTGTTTATAGTTTCTTTCATTGTTGCATCATTCACACCAGACCAATCTGAAGGGAGGCCATTAAGCCTAATGACACTCTGCACCTCCCTGGGACTAACCCTTCAATTGGTGTAACGAGAGACAAGAGACGGCGACCAAGGGCTACCTCTGTGGTTGTTTCAGCCTCTCTGGTCTCACAGGTAGGTGTTGGTAAATTGTTTTCAAGGGAATTGAGAGATACAGTGGACTAATGACCTGTTCTCTGAAGACTGACAGACAAATTCAGTAAACATGTTTTCTTGCTCAATTGACCAGCTTCTACATGCTATACCCTAAGACATGAGGATAATGGACAGGCATTCAAGTCGTCTACTTAGCCTCCCAATGTCTTTGGGTTTTTATGTGGTATACACTTTGTTATATCTCAAACACACAATATTACATACCATTGTTTACCTTCCCTTGAAGATATAACCATATAAATAGGGTGGCAGAATGTTACCCATTTTGAACCACTGAAACCCCAAAGGAGTTGTCTTTGTAATGACAGAAATGTTCAGCAAGACTAAAACAAGTGGCCTTCTGTCAAGTTGCAAGTATCCCTAACCCGATATAAGTCAGGCCTGTGTACTACAGATGTCGGATCTTAAAACTATAAAAGTCTGGGCCTCCCGAGTGGCACAGTGGTCTAAGGCAGTGCTAGCTGTGCCACTAGAGATCCTGGTTTGAGTCCAGCTGGCCGCGACCGGGAGACCCATGGTGTGGCGCACAATTGGCCCAGCGTTGTCCAGGTTAGGGGAGGGTTTGGCCGGCAGGGATGTTCTTGTCCCATCGTGCACTTGCGACTCCTGTGGCGGGCCGGGCGCAATGCATGCTGACATGGTCACCAGGTGTACGGGGTCTCCTCTGACACATTGTGTCAAGAAGCAGTGCGGCTTGGCTTGGTTGTGTTTTGGAGGATGCACGGCTCTCGACCTTCGCCTCTTCCGAGTCCGTACGGGAGTTGCAGCGTTGGTACAAGGCTGTAACTACCAATTGGATACCACGAAATTGGGGAGAATTTAAAAAAAATAAAAGTAAGCGAAGATATGAAAATGTTTTAAGATGGTCATATCATATTTGATTTTGAATTTTAGGACCCCTTTAGGTATATTAATAAAAACATATTGACAAATAATTTCATAAAATATTGAATTTGGCCTTTATTACTTTAGCCCAAAGAAACACAATGAATAACATTCATGAATGGCAAAAAATACAGTAAAAAAATAAATCACAAGGAATAAGGTTTTGAAGTGTCTGTCCTATATCTAGGAGATATAAGAAAGCTCAGGAAATATATGTGTTATTGGCACAAAACTACCTCCATACTTTCATTAATATGTATGGGTTACATTCAGACGAGTCTGTGACACTTGTGAGCAAAACGGAGAACTAGTGAGAGTCTCATCTTTCCATAGTGGGGTCATATTAGTTTGTAGCTTAAACGGTACAGACAGAAGTTGGCACATCAGCGTTATCATCCCGTGACACTTGTAGGTACATTCAAAGATATACATTTTGCTAATCGGTACCACCTCAACATTTTGGGGAGCATGATGTCCCTGGCTGGATGGGTTGTGTCAATCAAGACGTAAGCAGTCCGCTGGGGGTAGATAGATGATACGGACCACTTCAATATGAACTTTATGAAGGTTATAGTACTTTGTACAAAGAACAATTTTTATACGCTCTGACAATATTTTACAGTGAATTTTGCAATTGAAATGTTTTTCATTACATACATTTTTATCATTAATTCATGCAAAAACTGGCTACTACTAGTCTAGCCCTTCTCTGATTCACTTCCTGGAGCTGAGCAGTGGTGCAAAAAATGTGCACAGGTGTGAGCTAAACTTTGCTGAAATCTGTGCATTTTGTGGAAAGCCTTTAGAGACAAAGAAAAATTAACCCTTGTGGTCCAATTACTAAATAGGAATTTGGCCATGCTCTAACAAGGTCTGTTCAAAATATAGCCCAAAAAACTTGAACATTAACTTGAAAATATAAAAATTGCACAGAAGTGAGCTAAACTTTGCTGAGATCTTTGCATTTTATGGAAAGCGTGAATATGAACTTCAACAATATTACCTTGCTACATAAACAACATCCTATTCTATCGCATACCTCATCTCATAGTCAGTCCTATAGACATGGTCTCATTAGGAAGGTAACCTCCAGAGTGAGCAGTGTGTGTCTGAGGGGTTCACCTGTCTATCACTCCATACATCTCACACGTTGCTATGGCAGTTGAGATACTCAGATACTGCCCCATAAAGGTTGTGGTGCGGAGAGTGGAGAAGTGTCATACCTACTGTAGGTATGATCTGGTCTGCTCAGGTGGAGGTGTTCTGCTCTGGCCCTCAGTACAGAGATACAGAGACCATACAAATACACAAACCATACGAATGATCATCTTTAAGGAGAACCTACTTTGAAGACTTTGAAAATACTTACTTTGTTTCGATTAATGATCTAACTAATTCAGTTTAATATTGTTTAGGATTTCTCTCTAACTTTGAGTTAAATTAAGTGAAGATCTGTGAAGATCATAAAAAAAAATATATATAATGCTTCATGCTCACTAGAATGTGATACGGGTTGAATACTGGTCTGTGTGCTCACTGCATTGTAATGTAGGTGGCTGCTGAAGCTGGGTGGTTTTGGGTTGACTTGTTTGAGATCTGAATACCAACACCATTGTTTGAAGGAGAGCTATCATCGTTGAGAGGCTGACAGACTGCTGTATGGGTGGCAGTTACTGTTAAAATGTAATCAAATTGTTTTTAAATAGACCAACCAACAAAACTTGGATAAACTGAACATTCTCAGGTCCTGTGTACACCAGCCATGTGTGCCTGCTGTCAATGACAATGGATTTCAACTCCTCCCAGGAGATAGTGTTTGTGCTGCATGGACTGAATGTGACACAGACAAACAAACACATCTACTTCTCATTTACTCTCATCCTATACATCTTCACCATTTTTGTGAATCTGATACTGATCGTTACCATTTTTCTGGAGAAAATGTTGCATGACCCTATGTATTTATTTCTCTGTAATCTGTGTATTAATGGTATCTATGGCGCTTCAGCTTTCTACCCAAAGATACTTTATGACCTTTTATTTGACTCTCATGTGATTTCATACTCTGGGTGCATGACCCAGATATTGGTAATCTACTCCTATGCTTTCTGTGAATTCACCAGCTTGACAGTGATGGCATATGACAGGTATGTTGCCATCTGTAAGCCGTTACAATACCACTCTATCATGACTACTCGAAAAGTGTGGACACTGCTTCTTCTTACGTGGCTTTTCTCATGGCTAGAAAGTAGCATTGGGATGGGACTAACAGCTAAATTACCCCTCTGTGGCGTCGACATCGATAAACTCTACTGCTCAAACTGGGCCGTCGTGAAGCTCTCATGCGTTGACACCACTCTGAACAACCTCTACGGCTTCATTCTCACGTTTTCTCATGTTTCTCAAATGATACTCATCCTGATATCCTACATGAACATCATCAAAGCGTCTTTGCATTCCCGTGTGCAGAGAAAGAAGTTCATGCAGACCTGTCTGCCTCATCTGATCACCCTGACTAACTTCACCATATCCCTCACCTTCGATGTGATGTACGCTCGCTACGGCAGCAACACCAGCCTGCTGGCCCTGAGGAATATCATGGCGGTGGAGTTCCTAGTTGTGCCTCCTCTGGTGAACCCTATCATATACGGGATGAAACTCACTCGGGTTCGGAATAGAGTTGTACAGATGTTCAACCGGAAAGTTGCTGCCCTAATCTAAATGTATTGTGGTGATGCGCTTGTGTGTATCAACATATCTTTCTTGTTGATCTATAAAGCTATATTGACAATTTTCATTTGTAATTTTTCATAGACATTAGGAAGGAAAATGTGCAACTCTCGCTCACAATTAAAATCTTGGTGCTTTATTTTATCTAAATATTAAAATAATGATGTTCTAGCAGTCAATGGCCTTTGTCAGAATAATTTTTCATGGATGTCGTGTGGAATAACTTTGCCCCTCTTATTTGTTGTCAATGACTGAGATTCAGGTGTTTGGCTTCATGGAGTCATCTTGTTACCTTGACCAAACAAACTCAAAATAACTGTATATAGCCAACTTTATATACAGTGCATTTGGAAAGTATTCATACCCCTTGACTTTTTCCACATTTTGTTAGGTTACAGCCTTATTCTAAAATCGATTAAATGTTTTTTCCCTAATCAATCTACACACAATACCCCATAATGGAAAAAAACGTTTTTTAGACATTTTTGCAAATGTATAAACATTTTTTTAAAGTATTCAATCCCTTTGCTATGAGACTCGAAATTGAGCACATGTGCATCCTGTTTCCATTGATCATCCTTGAGATGTTTCTACAACTTGATTGGAGTCTATTGATTGGACATGACTTGGAAATGATTTGGAAAGGCACACACCTGTCCAGTGGTGGAAAAAGTACCCAATTGTCATACTTGAGTAAAGGTAAAGATACCTTAACAGAAAATGACTCAAATTAAAGTGAAAGTCACCCAGTAAAATACTACTTGAGTAAAATACTAAAAGTATTTGATTTTAAATATACTTAAGTATCAAAAGTAAAAGTATAAATCATTTCAAATTCTTAATATTTGGCAAACCTTTTTTGTTTTAAAAATTTATGGATAGTCAACGGCACACTACAACACTCAGACATAATTTACACATGAAGCATTTGTGTTTAGTAAGTCTACCAAATTAGAGGCAATTGGGATGAGCAGGGATGTTCTCTTGATAAGTGTGTGTATTGGACCATTTTCCTGTCCTGTTAAGCATTCAAAATGTAATGAGTACTTTTGGGTGTCAGGGAAAATATATGGAGTAAGAAGTACATTATTTGCTTTAGGAATGTAGTGGAGTAAATGCAGAAGTTGTCAAAAATATAAAAAGTAAAGCATAGATACCCCCCAAAAACTACTTGAGTAAAAATACTTTAAAATACTACTTAAGTACTTTACACAACTGCACCGGTCTATATAAGGTCCCACAGTTGGCAGTGCATGTCGGAGCAAAAACCAAGTCATGAGGTTGAAGGAATTGTCCATAAAGCTCTGAGACAGGATTGTGTCGAGGCACAGATCTGGGGAAGGGTACCCAAAACATTTCTGAAGCATTGAAGGTCCCCAACATCAGTGGCCTCCATTATTCCTAAATGGAAGAAGTTTGGAACCACCAAGACTCTTCCTAGAGCTGGCCACCTGGCCAAACTAAGCAATCGGGGGAGAAGGGCCTTGGTCAGGGAGGTGACCAAGAACCCGATGGTCACTCCGCAGAGCTCCAGAGTTCCTCTGTGGAGATGGGAGAACCTTCCAGAAGGACAACCATCTCTGCAGCACTCCACCAATCAGGCCTTTATTGTAGAGCGGCCAGACGAAAGCTACTCAGTAAAAGGCACATGATAGCCCGCTTGGAGTTTGCCAAAAGGCACCTAAAGGACCATCAACAGATATGAAAATGCCTGTTTATCAGTGAGAGGATTAGACACAAGATCAATGTTAAAGTCAGTGCTTCAACAATGGGGTGAAATGAAGGCCTAGATTCAATCAGATCAAGCGTTAACCGGCGATAGCAAGCTGTAATCTTACCACGCTCGTTGTTGCAGTAGTGTGACAGTAGTGTGAGGTCCCGTGTGGCTCAGTTGGTAGAGCATGGCGCTTGCAACGCCAGGGTTGTGGGTTCAATTCCCACGGGGGGACCAGGATGAATATGTATGAACTTTCCAATTTGTAAGTCGCTCTGGATAAGAGCGTCTGCTAAATGTAATGTAAATGTGACATTGGCGACGGCTGCTGCAGCAGCAGGTGTTTTCATTTTCCGTATTTTTATTGACTTTTAAAATATACAATCCACCTGCAGAGAAGCTGCTCCACATTTGCATTACATTTAAGTCATCTAGCAGATGCTCCCATCCAGAGCGACCACGGTCAAGCGCCCAGCTCAGGGGCACATCGACAGATCCCCCTGCCAGCTAACTCGAGGAACTGAACCAGCAACCTCACAGCCACCGATCCAGCACCCTTCGCTCCCAACCAACAACCTTCCTTTTTAGTGTCTTTCTTCATTTTTATATTTTTGCCGTCACTTTACCACTCACTCAGCAACTTCACTCTCACTCATCTCCAGATTCCAGATTTCGGTTTCCCTCATCCCATCCCACCTATCTCTGCTGGCCATCCCCTTCGGATTTCAGCGCATTTAGTGATGCTATGTTGTCTGTTAATTTCTAGATTTTTAAAGTTTGATTCAACGTAGGCTATTGAAAGATTTTTGTTCCCTCTGAAGGCCTTGGTTCGATAGTCAGAGTTCACTTGATAGTAGCAAAGAAACTTTATCCATGTTTACGAAGGGCATGTATATCCTAGTTTCATTACACATCACTTGTTATTGTTGCCAAGCCCATCAAGTCCCTGATTTGTAAACCACTGGTCCAGTCACAGCCCTTTGTCTTTTGACAATGTTAGGGGCATCCCCCCCATACACAGTGCTTTTACCATACACTGTTTTCAACTCACATATTTGACATACATGATTACATTGTGCATGTTCATTTATACAGTAATTATTATTCAAACATGTCCTCACCTGGGATTTGAACTCACAACATTCCGATCTTCATGCTATGCCACCTTGTCTATGTCAATGACTGATTTCACTTGTATTCCTACACTTTGCACTTCAAAGTAAATATCAGGTCTGTTAAAAATACATTCAAGAAAAACTATTATACTTATCATAGTGATTCAGGAGTACGATTAAAACAGACAACTATAGTGAAAACCCAAACTCAAATAGCTGAAATAAGTAAATGAACTCAATGATGAGAGAATAGTCAGATTAACTGATAACTAAAATAACAGTGCAGATGGCACTATTTTGTTAAGTGCAGAGATGTATTATAGGTAATGAACATGTATGGGACTTCAGAAATTCTACATATTGTGGTGCAGCAAAAAAATGATCTATATACCCCCAAATCCAAAGGTTGTGAGTTTGATATCCCAGGTATGAAATAATGAAATTTCAGTTCGAAGTGATCATGTCAAATGTGATCATATTGTCGCTGAATAAAGATTTTTTTAGCTGAACAGCGTACCACTTACCTTAAAACCTCCATACCATTTAATTATTTAGTTACCTTGGGACACCTGGGACCATCTTGTGACAAAAACCTCCAGGGGACCATGACACAACATCCTGACCTCTTTAGACGACCATTTTGTGACGTTCTGGGGACGTTCTAAAGACTAATTTTTGTTTGCAGGGACGTTCCCTTGAGACCATCCCGCAACGTCCTAATGACTAGTAAAATGAAAGTCTTGAGAACGTCCTAAAACAATAATGATATGGTCCTCAGTGACGTTCTGGTAACTTAAAGGGAACTAGACAATAGTCCCCCAGAGACATTCCCTTGGGTCTATCACGCGACGTCCTACTGACTAGTAATATTAAAGTCCTGAGAACATCCTAAAAAGGTCCTGACATGATCCTCTGAGACGTCCTGGTGACTTCCAGGGAACTACACAAAAGCCCCCCCAGAGAATATTCCCTTGAGATCATCACAGGGCATCCTAATGACTACTAAAATTAAAGTCCTGAGAACGTCCTAAAAAGGTCATGATATGGTCCTCAGTGACATCCTGGTAACTTACAGGGAACTAGATAAAGGTCCCCAAAAAAACGTTCCCTTGGGACCATCATATGGCGTCCCATTGACCATCATGAAACGTCTCCTTGTGGTCATTGAATGTCCCACGGATAACGTCATGTCAGACACAAATAGGAACCTTTTCATAATGTTCCCTAATGGACTTAAAAATAAATTATTATAGCATTATACTGCGTCCAAACCGGGATCTGTACTGAACGTCCTCTTACCGTCCCGAGGTTAACGTCATGTTTTAAAGTTCCTAAGATTTTCTCAGAATGTCAGTGGGATAACGTCTCGCTCAAACCCTTAAAGCAATGTTTCCCAAACGTGGTCCTGTGGACCCCAAGGGGTGCACATTTTGGTTTTTGCCCTAGCACTACACAGTTGATTCAAATAATGAACTAATTCATCATCAAGCTTTGATTATTTGAAACTGCTATGGAGTGTTAGGGCAAAAAACTAAACGTGCAAAGGACCAACTTTGGGAAACACTACCTAAAAGGGACCTAATGAGAACATTTCCAAATGTCCTTAAGACATCCCCTGTTTGCTGGGTTAATACGTAAGCTGAACAAAAATATAAACGCAACATGCAATAATTTCAAAGATTTTACTGAGTTGCAGTTCAGATAAGGACATCAGTCAATTGAAATCAATTCATTAGTCCCCATCATAGCACTGAAACTGCACTTGTGAAGGTGGTAAATGACCTTTTAATGGCGTCAGACCGAGGCTCTGCATCTGTCCTCATGCTACTAGACCTTAGTGCTGCCTTTGATACCATCGATCACCACATTCTTTTGGAGAGACTGGAAACCCAAATTGGTCTACACGGACAAGTTCTGGCCTGGTGTAGATCTTATCTGTCGGAAAGATATCAGTTTGTTTTTGTGAATGGTTTGTCCTGACAAATCAACTGTACATTTCGGTGTTCCTCAAGGTTCCGTTTTAGGACCACTATTGTTTTCACTATATATTTTACCTCTTGGGGTTGTCATTCGAAAACATAATGTTAACTTTCACTGCTATGCGGATGACACACAGCTGTACATTTCAATGAAACATGGTGAATCCCCAAAATTGCCCTCGCTAGAAGCCTGTGTTTCAGACATAAGGAAGTGGATGGCTGAAAACTTTCTACTTTTAAACACGGACAAAACAGAGATGCTTGTTCTAGGTCCCAAGAAACAAAGAGATCTTCTGTTAAATCTGACAATTAATCTTGATGGTTGTAAAGTCGTCTCAAATAAAACTGTGAAGGACCTCGGCGTTACTCTGGACCCTGATCTCTCTTTTGACGAACATATCAAGACTGTTTCAAGGACAGCTTTTTTCCATCTACGTAACATTGCAAAAATCTGAAACTTTCTGTCCAAAAATGATGCAGAAAATTAATCCATTCTTTTGTTACTTCTAGGTTAGACTACTGCAATGCTATACTTTCCGGCTACCCGGATAAAGCACTAAATAAACTTCAGTTAGTGCTAAATACGGCTGCTAGAATCCTGACTAGAACCAAGAAATTTGATCATATTACTCCAGTGCTAGCTTCCCTACACTGGCTTCCTGTTAAGGCAAGGACTGATTTCAAGGTTTTACTGTTAACCTATAAAGCGTTACATGGGCTTGCTCCTACCTATCTTTCAGAGTTGGTCCTGCCGTACATACCTACATGTACGCTACGGTCACAAGACGCAGGCCTCCTAATTGTCCCTAGAATTTCTAAGCAAACAGCTGGAGGCAGGGCTTTCTCCTATAGATCTCCATTTTTATGGAATGGTCTGCCTACCCATGTGAGAGACGCAGACTCGGTCTCAACCTTTAAGTCTTTACTGAAGACTTATCTCTTCAGTAGGTCATATGATTGAGTGTAGTCTGGCCCAGGAGTGTGAAGGTGAACGGAAAGGATCTGGAGCAACGAACCGCCCTTGCTGTCTCTGCCTGGCCGGTTCCCCTCTCTCCACTGGGATTCTCTGCCTCTAACCCTATTACAGGGGCTGAGTCACTGGCTTACTGGTGCTCTTTCATGCCGTCCCTAGGAGGGGTGCGTCACTTGAGTGGGTTGAGTTACTGACGTGATCTTCCTGTCTGGGTTGGCGCCCCCCCTTGGTTTGTGCTGTGGTGGAGATCTCTGTGGGCTATACTCAGCCTTGTCTCAGGATTGTAAGTTGGTGGTTGAAGATATCCCTCTAGTGGTGCGGGGGCTGTGCTTTGGCAAAGTGGGTGGGGTTATATCCTTCCTGTTTGGCCCTGTCCGGGGGTATCATCGGATGGGGCCACAGTGTCTCCTGACCCCTCCTGTCTCAGCCTCCAGTATTTATGCTGCAGTAGTTTGTGTCGGGGGGCTAGGGTAGGTTGGTTATCTGGAGTACTTCTCCTGTCTTATCCGGTGTCCTGTGTGAATTTAAGTATGCTCTCTCTAATTCTCTCCTTCTCTCTTTCTTTCTCTCTCTCGGAGGACCTGAGCCCTAGGACCATGCGTCAGGACTACCGGGCATGATGTCTCCTTGCTGTCCCCAGTCCACCTGGCCTTGCTGCTGTTCCAGTTTCAACTGTTCTGCCTGCGGCTATGGAACCCTGACCTGTCCACCGGACGTGCTACCTGTCCCAGACCTGCTGTTTTCAACTCTCTAGAGACCGCAGGAGCGGTAGAGATACTCTTAATGATCGGCTATGAAAAGCCAACTGACATTTACTTCTGATTATTATTTGACCATGCTGGTCATTTATGAACATTTGAACATCTTGGCCATGTTCTGTTATAATCTCCACCCGGCACAGCCAGAAGAGGACTGGCCACCCCTCATAGCCTGGTTCCTCTCTTGGTTTCTTCCTAGGTTTTGGCCTTTCTAGGGAGTTTTTCCTAGCCACCGTGCTTCTACACCTGCATTGCTTGCTGTTTGGGGTTTTAGGCTGGGTTTCTGTACAGCACTTCGAGATATTAGCTGATGTACGAAGGGCTATATAAAATAAACTTGATTTGATTTGATGATTAGACCCTAATCTATGGATTTCACATGACTGGGCAGGGGAGTAGCCATGGGTGTGCCTGGGAGGGCATAGGCCATCCCACTAGAGAGCCGGGCCCAAAACATGAGACATCTGTGGCATTGCATTGTGTGACAAAACTTCACATTTTTGAGTGGCCTTTTCTTGTCCCCAGCATAAGGTGCACCTGTGTAATGAGCATGTTGTATAATCAGCTTCTTGCCACATCTGTCAGATGGATGGGTTATCTTGGCAAAGGAGAAATGCTTACTAACAGGGATGTAAACACATTTGTCCAACATTTTTAGAGAAATAAGCTTTTTCTGCGTATGGACATTTTCTGGGATCTTTCATTTCAGCTAATGAAACATAGGACCAACACTTTACATGTTGCATTTATATTTTTGTTTTGTGTACTTAGTTCAGTGTAATCATGAATGGGGGTGAGGATGGGGAAAATCAGACATGTAAAACATTTGCTAATTTGTGAAATATTGTCATACCTTTTATTCACTTGCTGATCTCCATTGGCTACCTGTCCCTCAAAGAAATTTGTTTTAAATTCTCCTTGTTTACTAGGCTCTAAATGTCATCGGACCAGCCTACCTGTCAGACCTACTCTCCCCTATGAACCTCCATGCACCCTAAGTTCCAGCAATGCCAAACTGCTCCATGCCCCGAGGACCTGGCTCCCAACAGCAGTTGGGAACAAGACTAAGGGCTGGAAAACAGGACCCAGATTAAGACTCGTCCTAGAATAAAATATATTCTCAATGGAGAATCTCCATTGACAGTGTGGTTTAGTTCAGGAGTAGACTCTGGGTCCGGGAAACCAACCCTTTGTCAGAGACTTGGATTGGTTTCACGGAACTATTTATTTATTGTACATGGTGCACAATACATGGAAAACAAACTCCTGCTAAAATGTTAGAGAGTGTAGTCTGCCCAGTCCATTGGTGATGGGGTGGTAGGTAGCCTAGCGGTCAAGAGCATCGGGCCAGTAACCAAAAGGTTGCTGGTTTGAATCCCTGAGCCAACTAGGTGAGAATTCTGTCGATGTTCCCTTGAGCATTTAATCCTGATTGCTAAATGACTAAAGTGTGAAAATTATGTCACATACTTCTACAGTGTAGAGTACCAGGCTACATTGTTTTAACAAAAGCCACAGCCCTTGCAAAGCAAGGGAAACAACTACCCTTGGTCTCAGAGAGGGTAACGTCTCCGATTGAACGCAAGTGTGAAATGCAAACTAGCTAGCCATTTCACATCGGCTAGACATGCCTTGTTTAATCTACTATTCTTTATGAATTACTGTATTTCTAGACAATTTAAGAAAGGTTTTGAACATTTACATTTAAGTCATTTAGCAGACGCTCCTATCCAGAGTGAGCAATTAAACTGAAGGGCACATCAACAGATTTTTCACCTAACTGGTTTAGGGATTAAAACCAGCAACCTTTCCGTTACTGGCCCAAAGCTCTAAATCTCTAGGCTACCGGCCCCATGGAGGGCCTGTGTTACAAAATGGTATCTGTTTTTCTCTATATGGTTTCCTTGACCAAGAATATAAAATTTCCCCCAGGTATTGGGGACTATCACTCCAAGGCAGGCACTTAATTTTTTCACCCCACAAGTATCAAGTGAGGAGCTGAGTTTCAGGAGTTCATCATGGATTAGAAATGGTCAGTCTAAACAGTACATCAATTTTATAAATGTATTTAGCATTTTAATGCAATATATAATGAGTGCAGGATAGAAAGTATAATATTGTTTGATTTAGGCTATGAATTATGTTATCCGGAGAATGAAAAGCCGTCTATATTGGTGAGTACAACTATGAGAAAATGTATCACTGTAACATGAACAGGTCAAGGTTATCAATTTAGGTTGTCTGGTCTTTGTGATTTCATTGTTTTAACTTATATTGAAGTTACAGTACTATAGAGGATTTGCTCCTCTTCTTCAAACATTGACAGCACATCTTTAACATCTACCAGGACCATGGAAAACTCTACTCACTACGAGGTCTTCAGGCTTGCTGCATACGGTGATATCGGACAATTGAAGTATTTCTACTTTACTATAGTGACTGTAATATATTATGTCATCATTCTTGCCAATGCTTTGCTTATTGGAGTTATCTGCATTGAAAGAAGCCTTCATGAACCCATGTATCTGTTTCTATGTGCTTTGTTTGTTAATCAGTTGTATGGGAGCACTGGTTTGTTTCCTGCTCTCATGTTTTACTTACTCTCTGACACACATGATATTTCCCTTCTTTATTGTTATCTCCAGATTTATGTGTTGTACACATATGGTTTAACAGAATATAGTAATTTAGCAGTTATGTCCTATGACAGGTACATGTCTATTTGTTATCCTCTACAGTATAACAATATTATGACACCTAAAACCATTTGTGGCTTAATTCTACTGCCCCAAGTGTATTATTTTTTCATTAACGCCATCATTATCTCCCTGAGTTTGCGACTGCAATTTTGTGGTAACGTTCTAGACAGAGTGTATTGTGACAACTACTCAGTAGTCAAGCTTGCCTGTTCAAATACTATGCTGAATAACATATGGGGTCTTGTTGTCACTGCTCTCTCTTTTTCTTGTACTATACTTCCTACCATATACTCATATGTAAGAATTCTACAAATATGTTTAAAGTCTTCTAAAGAGACGAAACAGAAAGCATTTAACACCTGTACACCACATATAGCCTCTTTGCTGAACTTCTCCTTTGGCTGTTTATTTGTGATTCTACAAGGCAGATATGAAACTGCTCATCTTCCACCTATACTTCGCACAATTTTATTAGTTTATTTTCTAATATGTTCACCACTTTTCAATCCTATTATGTATGGCATTAGGATGGTTAATATCAGGCAGGCTTATAAAAAGGTACTAGGCCGTTACCCTAAAACACAACCTGGTTGTAATTTTGATTTGTTTTGATCATCAACCTAATCTCTTGTTTCTCCTTGGTATTACATTCTATTTCTGTGAATTCTTCTGCATTTCCTTTAAATGTATTTTACTGTAGTAAAGTCAAATCAGGGATGCTGCTAGAAGAACAAGACATGTACGTGTGTTTCAGGGGGGTTGGGGACAGAGTAAAAGGATGTTTCCACAAATGCGCAATAAAGTACTCTTCTAGACATGATGGATCTAGCAGATATTTTGAAGAAATGTGAATTAGCAAGTGAAAAACACACATTTTCCTGTAAAATAAAAAGGATGAATCCATTTTCTTGATCAAACAGTTGCATTTTTTCTTGCCAATGAAAATAATTCCAATGCATTTTTGAAAGAGCTTCATGCACAATGAGGAAGATCAGTCCAATTCCCCACTCAGCTACACTTAATCTAAAGACACCTCAGTCTGTCCCAATAGAGTACCACATAATACCCATGAAACCTAGCAGGCAAATAGGGAAATGGTTCCATAGGGGATTTTTTTAAACAATTGGAACCATTTCTCTGTTTGACGGCTAGGTTTTATGGGTATTATGACACCTCCACTGTGGGTCTCTATTCGGAGTCTGTAAGATCACTGGAAGCTCCATTGAGGCCATCTCCATTTTGAAGTAGTCAATTTTCTTCTACTACTTCTATGAGTTTTCAAACATACTGGAAGGGTGCATACTGCCACCTGGAGAGTGTTGTTAGAACAGGTATGAAGCCAATGTTGGCGATTTACTGCCATCTGCAGTTATGGAATGTTTGTTCACAAGTATAATTCATTGGCTGATCCCTCATTGTGACCTTCATGGAATTATGTGATCCTTCCTTAACCCATATGAAGTCCCACCCCGTTACTACTCTAGTGACTTTTGGCCATGCGAGTCGTCTATCTATCTCTACGCTTGCAAACTTTTTAGACTGGCCACTGAGCTAAAGGAATGACCCATCTGGCATTTGCCCTAATTACTGGGCCGGTCTGATAAAGCTTAATTCTTAAAAATACAGTTCCAGTCAAAAGTTTGGACACACCTAATCCTTCCAGGGTTTTTCTTTATTTTTACTATTTTCTACATTGTAGAATAATTGTGAAGACATCAAAACTATGAAATAATACATAGGGAATCATGTAGTATCCAAAGAAGTGTTAAACAAATCAAAATATATTTTATGTTTGAGATTCTTCAAAGTAGCCACCCTTTGCTTTGATGACAGCTTTGCACACACTTGGCATTCTCTCAACCAGATTCATGAGGTAGTCACCTGGAATGCATTTCAATTAACAGGTGTGCCTTGTTAAAAGTTAATTTGTGAAATGTCTTTCCTTCTTAATGCGTTTGAGCCAATCAGTTGTGTTGTGACAAGGTAGGGGTGGTATACAGAAGATTACCTTATTTGGTAAAAGACCAAGTCCATATTATGGCAAGAACAGCTCAAATAAGCGAAGAGAAACGGCAGTCCATCATTAGTTTAAGATATGAAGGTCAGTCAATCCGAAACATTTCAAGAACTTTGAAAGTTTATACAAGTGCTGTGGCAAAAACCATCAAGCGCTATGATGAAACTGGCTCTCATGAGGACCGCCACTGGAAAGGAAGACCAAGAGTTACCGCTACTGCAGAAGATAAGTTCATTAGAGTTACCAGCCTCAGAAATTGCAGCCCAAATAAATGCTTCACGGAGTTCAAGTAACAGACACATTTCAACATCAACTGTTCAGAGGAGACTGCGAGAATCAGGCCTTCATGGTTGAGTTGCTGCAAAGAAACCATTACTAAAGGACACCAAAAAGAAGAAGAGATGCCGGAGAGGATGGCTGACATTTTAAGTGCTCCTAACCAACTGTGATATTTTGTTCATTTTTTTTGCGTAGTTTTGAACTTTTTTAAAAACTTATTTTGTACATACCGTTCCTGCTATTGGCTCTAATGACCGAAAATAACTTCTGGACATCAGAACAGCGATTACTCACCATGAGTTGGAAGAAACTTTTTCCTTTAACGAGTCCGACGAGTCCGACGTGAAGGATATACTGCTTTCCCGGGAACAGGCCCAAATCACCATCTTTTGCTTTCTGAGAAAAAGGGGGGAACAGGTTGCCTTCTGAGAATTTGTAGGCGAGCGAGTAAACCCCTACTACCATTCCTCCTATTGGACAACGTGCAATCATTGGAAAACAAAATCGATGACCTATGAGCATGTCACGCCCTGTGATTAGGGTGGACAATCTTTGTGTTCTATTTCTTTGTTGGCCAGGTATGGTTCCCAATCAGAGGCAGCTGTCTATCGTTGTCTCTGATTGGGGATCATACTTAGGCAGCCTGTTTTCCACCTTAGTTTGTGGGATCTTGATTTTGTTAGTTGCTGTATAGCCTGCAGAACTTTACGTTCGTTTTGTATTTTGTTGGTTTTTGGTGTTCATTTTAAATAAAAGTAAGATGTTTGCCTACCATGCTGCACCTTGGTCTCATTCCAACAACGGACGTAACAGAAGATCCCACCACCAAAGGACCAAGCAGCGTGGCCAGGAGGAGCAGGGATCCTGGGCCCGGGAGAAAAGTGAGTGGAGGACATCATGGACATGGGAGGAGGTTATGGCAGGGGACAAGACCCTGCCATGGAAGCAGGCGGAGGCAGCGAAGGAGGACCAACGGCGACTCCGAAGTTCACGACCACGACGGAAGCCCGTGAGGCAGACCCCAAAATGTTTTGGGGGGGGTGCACACGGGTTGGTCGGCGAAGCCGAGGGGCGAGTTTGAGAGCGAAGAGGAGTATTGGGATAGACTGAGCGAGGAGTATTGTGAGATAGTTGAGGGGAGTGATGAGGTAGAGTGGATGGTTTGGTGTCTGGATCAAGTGAGGAGCGTGGGACCAGTCAGGCACCATGTTTTGCGGAGATATGCAATGTGTCTCCAGTGCGCATCCACAGCCCGGTACGTTCTGTGCCAGCTCCTCGCACTTGCTGTGCGAAAGTGAGCACCCAGCCAGGACGGGTTGTGCCGGCTCAGCACTCCTGGTCTCCAGTATGCCTCCTCGGTCCAGGATATCCTGCACCGGCTCTACGCACTGTGTCGCCAGTGCGCCTTCACAGCCCAGTGCGTCCTGGGCCAGCGCCCCGCACTTGCCGGGCTAAAGTGAGCATCCAGCCAGGACGCGTTGTGCCAGCTCAACGCTCCAGACCTCCAATGCGTCTCCATGGTCCAGTATATCCTGCGCCTGCTCTACTCACTGTGTCCCCAGCGCACCTTCACAGTCCAGTACGTCCTGTGCCTCCTCCCCGCACTCGCCCTGAGGTGCGTGTCACCAGCCCGGTGCCACCTGTACTGGCCCCACGCATCAGGCCTCCAGTGCGCCCCCCCAGTCCAGAACTTCCGGCGACAGTCCCCAGTCCAGAGCTTCCGGCGACAGTCACCAGTCCAGAGCTTCCGGCGACAGTCCCCAGTCCAGAGCTTCCGGCGACAGTTCCCAGTCCAGAGCAGTTCCCAGTCCAGAGCTTCCGGCGACAGTTTCCAGTCCGGAGCTTCCGGCGACAGTTCCCAGTCCGGAGCTTCCGGCGACGTTTCGCAGTCCGGAACCTCCTGAAACGGTCCGCAGTCCGGAACCTCCTGAGACGGTCCGCAGTCCGGAACCTCCTGAGACGGTCCGCAGTCCGGAACCTCCTGAGACGGTCCGCAGTCCGGAACCTCCTGAGACGGTCCGCAGTCCGGAACCTCCTGAGACGGTCCGCAGTCCGGAGCCTCTAGCGACGGTCCGCAGTCCGGAGCCTCCAGAGGCGGTCCGCTGTCCGGAGCCTCCAGCGACGGTTCGCAGTCCAGAGCCTCCTGCGAGGGTTCCCAGTCCAGAGCCTTCAGCGAGGGTTCCCAGTCCTGTGTCCCCGGCGATGATCCACGGTCCGGTTCCTGCGGCGACGATCCATGGTCCGGTTCCTCCGGCGACGATCCACGGTCCGGAGCCTCCGGTCGACGATCCACGGTCCGGAGCATCGGCGAAGATCCACGGTCCGGAGCCTCCGGCGACGATCCACGGTCCGGTTCCTCCAGCGTCGATCCCCGCACCAGAGTTGCCACCAAAGGTGGCGGATCCGCGAGCGGAGCGGGGTCTACGTCCCGCACTGGAGCCGCCACCGAGGCTAGATGCCCACCCGGACCCTCCTCTATAGAGTCAGGTTTAGCGGCCGGAGTCCGCACCTTTGGGGGGGGTACTGTCATGCCCTGACCTTAGAGATCCTTTTTATTCTCTATTTTTGTTTGGTCAGGGTGTGACTAGGGTGGGCAATCTATGTGTTCTATTTCTTTGTTGGCCGGGTATGGTTCCCAATCAGAGGCAGCTGTCTATCGTTGTCTCTGATTGGGGATCATACTTAGGCAGCCTGTTTTCCACCTTAGTTTGTGGGATCTTGATTTTGTTAGTTGCTGTATAGCCTGCAGAACTTAACATTCGTTTTGTATTTAGTTGGTTTTTAGTGTTCATTTTAAATAAAAGTAAGATGTTCGCCTAACACGCTGCACCTTGGTCTCCTTCCAACAACGGACGTAACAGAGCAAGATTAAACTACCAACAGGACATTAAAAACTGTAATATCTTATGTTTCACCGAGTCGTGGCTGAACGACGACATGAAGAACATACAGCTGGCGGGTTTTACACTGTATCGGCAGGATAGAACAGCAGCCTCTAGTAAGACAAGGGGTGGTGGTCTATGTATATTTGTAAACAACAGCTGGTGCACAATATCTAAGGAAGTTTCAAGGTTTTGTTTGCCTGAGGTAGAATATCTCATGATAAGCTGTAGACCACACTATCTACCTAGAGAGTTTTCATTTGTATTTTTCGTAGCTGTCTACATACCACCACAGACCGATGCTGCCACTTCTAGTGGCCGGGGACTTTAATGCAGGGAAACTTAAATCTGTTTTACCAAATCTCTACCAGCATGTTAAGTGTGCAAACACAGGGGAAAAAACTCTAGACCACCTTTACTCCACACACAGAGATGTGTATAAAGCTCTCCCTTGCCCTCCATTTGGCAAATCTGACCATAATTATATCCTCCTGATTCCTGCTTACAAGCAAAAATTAAAGCAGGAAGCACCAGTGACTCGGTCAATAAAAAAATGGTCAGATGAAGCAGATGCTAAGCTACAGGACAATTTTGCTAGCAGAGAATATATGTTCCGGGATTCTTCCGGTGGCATTGAGGAGTACACCACATCAGTCACTGGCTTCATCAATAAATGCATCGATGACGTTGTCCCCACAGTGACTGTACGTACATACCCCAACCAGAAGCCATGGATTACAGGCAACATCCGCACTGAGCTAAAGGGTAGAGCTGCAGCTTTCAAGGAGCGGGACTCTAACCCGGAAGCTTATAAGAAATCCCGCTATGGCCTCCGACGAACCATCAAACAGGCAAAGCGTCAATACAGGATTAAGATCGAATCGTACTACGCTGGTTCAGACGTTCGTCGGATGTGGCAGGGCTTGCAAACTATTACTCAGACTACAAAGGGAAGCACAGCCGAGAGCTGCCCAGTGACACGAGCCTACCAGACCAGCTAAACTACTTCTATGCTCGCTTTGAGGCAAGTAACACTGAAACATGCATGAGAGCAACAGCTGTTCCGGACGACTATGTGATCATGCTCTCCACAGCCGATGTTAAACAGGTCCACATTCACAGGGCCGTAGGTCCAGACGAATTACCAGGACGTGTACTCCGAGCATGCGCTGACCAACTGGCAAGTGTCTTCACTGACATTTTCAACCTCTCCCTGTCTGAGTCTGTAATACCAACATATCTCAAGCAGACCACCATAGTCACTGTGCCCAAGAACACTAAGCTAACCTGCCTAAATGACTACCGACCCGTAGCACTCACGTCTGTAGCCATGAAATGCTTTGAAAGGCTGGTCACGGCTCACATCAACACTATTATCCTAGAAACCCTAGACCCACTCCAATTTTTATACCACCCTAACAGATACACAGATGATGTAATCTCTATTGCACTCCACACTGCCCTTTCCCATCTGGACAAAAGGAACACCTATGTGAGAATGCTGTTCATTGACTACAGCTCAACGTTCAACACCATAGTGCCCTCAAAGCTCATCACTAAGCTAAGGACCCTGGGACTAAAGACCTCCTTCTGCAACTGGATCTTCCTGACGGGCCGCCCCCAGGTGGTAAGGGTAGGTAACAACACATCCGCCACTCTGATCCTCAACACGGGGGCCCCTCAGGGGTGCTTGCTCAGTCCGTTCCTGTACTCCCTGTTCACTCATGACTGCATGGCCAGGCACGACTCCAACACCATCATCAAGTTTGCCGATGACGGTAGTAGGCCTGATCACCGACAACGATGAGGCAGCCTATAGGGAGGAGGTCAGAGACCTGGCCGTGTGGTGCTAGGACAACAACCTCTCACTCAACGTGATCAAGACAATGGAGATGATTGTGGACTACATGAAAAGGAGGACCGAGCATGCCCCCATTCTCATCGACGGGGGTGTAGTGGAGAAGGTTGAGAGCTTCAAGTACCTTGGTGTCCACATCACCAACAAGTATCATGGTCCAAGCACACCAAGACACTCGTGAAGAGGGCACGACAAAACCTATTCCCCCTCAGAAGACTGAAAAGATTTGGCATGTGTCCTCAGATCCTCAAAAGGTTCTACAGCTGCACCATCGAGAGCATCCCGACTGGTTGCATCACTGCCTGGTATGGCAACTGCTCGGCCTCCGACCGCAAGGCACTACAGAGGGTACTGCGTACGGCCCAGTACATCACTTGGGCCAAGCTTCCTGCCATCCAGGACCTCTATACCAGGCGGTGTCAGAGGAAGGCCCTACAAATTGTCAAAGACTCCAGCCAACCTAGTCATAGACTTTTTCTCTCTGCTACCGCACAGCAAGTGGTACCGGAGCGCCAAGTCTAGGTCCAAAAGGCTTCTTCACTGCTTCTACCCCACAAGCCATAATACTCCTGAACAGCTTATCAAAGGGCTACCCAGACCCCTCTTTTAAGCTGCTGCTACTCTCTGTTTATTATCTATACATAGTCAATGTAACTCTACCTACATGTACATTTTACCTCAATTACCTCGACTAACCGGTGCCCCCGCACATTGACTCTATACCAGTACCCCCTGTATATATTCTCCCAAATGCAACGCCAACCAGCTAGCCATTTCACATTGGCTGGACATGCCATGTTTAATCTACTATTCTCTATGAATTGTTGTATTTCTATAGAATTTAAGAAAGGTTTGAACCCCTTGGAGGGCCTGTGCTACAAAATTGTATCTGTTTGTTTTTCTCAATATGGTTTCCTTGACTCTGAAAATATCACATTTTCCCCAGGTATTGGTGCTTATTTGCATATCACACCATGACGTACTTTTTTTTCTTCTCACAAGTATAATAATCAAGTGAGGAGCTGAGTTTAAGCAGTTCAACATGGATTAGAAATGGTAGGTATAAATGTAGGACTTAGCATACTTTAGATGTAATCAATAATATGAGTGCAGGATACAAAGTATAATATTGTTTGATTTAGGCTATGAATTATGTTATCAGGAGAATGAAAAACCATCTATATTGGTGAGTACAGATGTGGGAAAATCTATCACTGTAAGAAGAACAGGTCAATGAATGATCCATTTAGGTTGTCTGGTCTTTGTGATTTCATTGTTTCAATTTATATTTAAGCTACTGTACTATAGAGGATTATCTACTCTTCATCAAAATTTGACAGCACACCTTTACCATCTACCAGGACCATGGAAAACTCTACTCCCTTTAAGGTCTTTAGGCTTGCTGCATACGGTGATATCGGACAATTGAAGTATTTCTACTTTGCTCTAGTAACTGTAATATATTTTGTCATCATTCTTGCCAATGCTTTGCTTATTGGAGTTATCTGCATTGAAAGAAGCCTTCATGAACCCATGTATCTGTTTATATGTGCTTTGTTTGTTAATCAGTTGTATGGGAGCACTGGTTTGTTTCCTGCTCTCATGTTTTACTTGCTGTCTGACACACATGATATTTCCCTTCTATATTGTTATCTCCAGATTTATGTGTTGTACACATACGGTTTAACAGAATTTTGTAATTTATCAGTTATGTCCTATGACAGGTACATTTGTATTTGTTATCCTCTACAGTATAATAATATTATGACACCTGAAAGAGTTTGTAGCTTAATTCTGCTGTCCTGGTTGTATTCTTTTTTCCTCATCGCCATCATTATCTCCCTGAGTTTGCGACTGCAATTTTGTGATAACGTTCTAGACAGACTGTATTGTGACAACTACTCAGTAGTCAAGCTTGCCTGTTCAAATACTACGCTGAATAACATATGGGGTCTTGTTGCCACTGTGCTCTCTTTTTCTTGTACTATACTTCCTACCATATACTCATATGTAAGAATTCTACGAATATGTTTGAAGTCTTCTAAAGAGACGAAACAGAAAGCATTTAATACCTGTACGCCACATATAGCCTCTATGCTGAACTTCTCCTTTGGCTGGTTATTTGTGATTCTACAAGGCAGATATGAAACTGCACATCTTCCACCTATACTTCGCACTATTTTATTAGTTTATTTTCTAATATGTCCACCACTTTTCAATCCTATTATGTATGGCATTAGAATGGCTAAAATCAGGCAGGCTTGTAAAAAGGTGTTGAGGCTTTGACCTAAAAACATAACCTGATTGTTATTTTTTGGGGAAATAATTAATAATGTGTGTTGCTGCTTCTTTTTGCTTCTTTTGACTGTACAAATACATTGTATTTTTGGCATAATTACTCAAGAAATTGTATCTTACTCGTTACAGTTTGAATACATTTTAGCAGGAGAGGATAATTATCCAATTAGCACACTTATCAAGGGAACATCCCTGGTCATTCCTACTGCCTCTGATCTGACGGAGTAACTAAACACAAATGCTCCTTTTGTAAATTATGTCTGAGTGTTGGAGTGTGCCCCTGTTTATCCGTAAATAAAAAAGAAAAAAAGAAAATTGTGCCGTGTGGTTTGCTCAATATAAGAATTTGAAATTATTTCTACTTTTACTTTTATTTTAGCAATCACATTTACTTTTGATTCTTAAGTATATTTAAAACCAAACACTTTTAGACTTTTTCTCAAGTAGTATTTTACTGGGTGACTTTCAATTTGACTTGAGTAATTTTTTATTAAGGTATCTTTATTTTTTCTCAAGTATGACTATTGGGTACTTTTTCAACCACTGCTGAACTGCCATAGCAACGTGTGAGATGTGTGGAGTGACTGACAGGTGAACCCCTCAGACACACACTGCTCACTCTGGAGGTCACATTCCTAATGAGACCACGTCAATAAGACAATTATAATGAGATAGTTTCCTAAACAGTAGCAAAATAATATTGTTCAAGATCATATCCACTCTCTCTACAAAATGTAAAGATTAGCTCACATCCGTGCAAAAACATGTTTTTCAAGTTAACATTGTTCCAGTTAATTTGCCACCTTGTTTAGATCATTTTTTAAAAACTTTTTTTATTTTATTTAACCTTTATTTAACTAGGCACGTCAATTAAGAGCAAATTCATATTTACAATGACGGCCTACCAATAGCCAAACTCCCAATTAGTATTTGGACTCTAAACACTGTCCGCAAAATGCACAGATCTCAGCAAAGTTTAGCTTACATCTGTCCAATTTTGATATTGTTAAGTTCCAGGAAGTGAAACAGATGATAGCTGAACTTTGGAAGTAGACAGTTTTTGCATGGATGGATGATTTTATTTGATTTAATGAAAAACATTTCAATTGTAAACTGCACTCTGAAATATTTTTGAGATCAAACAAAACTGGTGCTTGTATAAACGTCACTCTGGTTCTGCACACAATATGGACACACCCTTGGCCCTGCTGTACTATGTCAACCCCTCTAAAGGACTCTCTACTGATATTGGTCAAAATAGGGAGGGGTAAAGACAGGCATGAGAACATAGAGAGGGTGGGGATAGGTGTAATGGGAATTGTAATGTTTGTGCTAATAAACAATTTCTGTGTTCTATTCATGTTCTGTTCTAATAACCAATTTCTGTGTTCATGGAAGTGGTTGACTGTACAAATCACACCAATCAGTAGCTGCAATTTTGCCCAGATGTTGTTTTGAGAACGAACGACCGTGTTTTGAGAACAAACTAAAGATATCTCAGATTCAAGACGAGAAGTCTCGTGATGTGTTGGTCTGTCACATTATGAAATCGTATTGGTCGGTCACACAAATGAAACACGGTAAAGATGAATTAATTACGTTAAATCATGCAAATATAACTTGTCTGTGTATAGCCGTATATAAGACAACTGTTGGGACTACCACAGGAGACCTCGTGTGTGACACACATACAGTGGGGCAAAAAAGTATTAAGTCAGCCACCAATTGTGCAAGTTCTCCCACTTAGAAAGATGAGAGAGGCCTGTAATTTTCATCATAGGTACACTTCAACTATGACAGACAAAATGAGAAAAAAAATTCCAGAAAATCACATTGTAGGATTTTTAATGAATTTATTTGCAAATTATGGTGGAAAATAAGTATTTGGTCACCTACAAACAAGCAAGATTTCTGGCTCTCACAGACCTGTAACTTCTTCTTTAAGAGGCTCCTCTGTCCTCCACTCGTTACCTGTATGAATGGCACCTGTTTGAACTTGTTATCAGTATAAAAGACACCTGTCCACAACCTCAAACAGTCACACTCCAAACTCCACTATGGCCAAGACCAGAACTGTCAAAGGACACCAGAAACAAAATTGTAGACCTGCACCAGGCTGGGAAGACTGAATCTGCAATAGCTAAGCAGCTTGGTTTGAAGAAATCAACTGTGGGAGCAATTATTAGGAAATGGAAGACATACAAGACCACTGATAATCTCCCTCGATCTGGGGCTCCACGCAAGATCTCACCCCGTGGGGTCAAAATGATCACAAGGACGGTGAGCAAAAATCCCAGAACCACACGGGGGGAACTAGTGAATGACCTGCAGAGAGCTGGGACCAAAGTAACAAAGCCTACCATCAGTAACACACTACGCCGCCAGGGACTAAAATCCTGCAGTGCCAGACGTGTCCCCTGCTTAAGCCAGTACATGTCCAGGCCCGTCTGAAGTTTGCTAGAGAGCATTTGGATGATCCAGAAGAAGATTGGGAGAATGTCGTATGGTCAGATGAAACCAAAATATAACTTTTTGGTAAAAACTCAACTCGTCGTGTTTGGAGGACAAAGAATGCTGAGTTGCATCCAAATAATCTCCATACCTACTGTGAAGCATGGGGGTGGAAACATCATGCTTTGGGGCTGTTTTTCTGCAAAGGGACCAGGACGACTGATCCGTGTAAAGGAATGAATGAATGGGGCCATGTATCGTGAGATTTTGAGTGAAAACCTCCTTCCATCAGCAAGGGCATTGAAGATGAAGCGTGGCTGGGTCTTTCAGTATGACAATGATCCCAAACACACCGCCCGGGCAACGAAGGAGTGGCTTGGTAAGAAGCATTTCAAGGTCCTGGAGTGGCCTAGCCAGTCTCCAGATCTCAACCCCATAGAAAATCTTTGGAGGGAGTTGAAAGTCCGTGTTGCCCAGCAACAGCCCCAAAACATCACTGCTCTAGAGGAGATCTGCATGGAGGAATGGGCCAAAATACCAGCAACAGTGTGTGAAAACCTTGTGAAGACTTACAGAAAACGTTTGACCTCTGTCATTGCCAACAAAGGGTATATAACAAACTATTGAGATAAACTTTTGTTATTGACCAAATACTTATTTTCCACCATAATTTGCAAATAAATTCATTAAAAATCCTACAATGTGATTTTCTGGATTTTCTTTTCTCATTTTGTCTGTCATAGTTGAAGTGTACCTATGATGAAAATTACAGGCCTCTCTCATCTTTTTAAGTGGGACAACTTGCACAATTGGTGGCTGACTAAATACTTTTTTGCCCCAATGTATGTCTAAACTTTGTCTCTTAACCTGTTTCTCATGGTCATCTACATTGAAACAAGTCTACATGTTTTTGTTCCACTTGGCTGTAATTGAAAGTTCTTCAGTCTGTCCAAAGATCATGAGATACCTCCTCGTGGGAATCCAAGATGTCTAGCTTGGCTGTTTAATCCAATCTCTTTCAGTAGAGTCTATTCATATCTGATTGTAACAGTGATGGCCTGTGACCTGTTTCACTCTATTTGTAAGCCCTTGCAGTACCACACCATCATGACCCCTAATAAAGTCAACCTGTTGTTGGCGGTGGTATATATCGTCCAAATTCATAGAAGCAAGGACTGACCATCCATGATATCAAAATCATACTTTTAACCATGTTTTGGGGCTATACAGTGTTTGTTTTCAGTTATATTGCTTATAAACAATGGCATGAAACAAGCTTATATTTTGGGTTCTTATGGGGTAAGACAGTTGACTAAGCCCATGAGGCATTCAAAAGTTATATTTTTCAAGAATCAATGGGTGTATATCATTCTTTTAAAAGTTTGAAAATGTATTAGCAAGATTGCCCATTTAAGTGAACCAAAATAATGTGAATACAGTCAAACAAACACCTCCCTGAGCTCAAATGAAGTGATACAAATACATCCTTAATTAATGCCATTGGGTGACATCTCTCTAAGACATTGCTTTAATTTGGAAAATACTAAAAATACTCATGTCAATTATGATATGGTGAAGGTATAAAAAAGTCTAAAATGTATCATGCCAGCCAACATCTTACTTGGAAGACTGTTCATTTTAGAATGTTCTCATCTTCATCAAATTCATTCTGTCAACCCCTCACACCAACTCTAGTGTACTAACCTGATGGTAACTATTTTGACATTTGCACATTTTCGAAACGTTTATTTTATTATATTATATGTTATATTATATGTAAAATGATGTCTGATAACTTCTGATTATAATTGTCTTTTACTCAGGAAATATGAACCAGACTGTCTTACATAGCACTGTATTTTTCACTGCGTACGGACCTCCAGGCCCACTCAACTATGCAGCTTTTTTCTTAACATTTTTGCTTTTCTTCATTACAATATTTGCCAACATCAGTCTCATGCTTGTCATCTACTTAGAATCACACTTACACAAGCCCATGTACATATTTCTGTTCAACTTGGCGGTGAATGGACTGATTGGGTGTTTATCCGTCTGTCCGAAGATCATGGACAATCTTGTTAATGACATAAAGGGGATCTCTCACAAAGGTTGTTTATTGCAGGTTTTTTTCAGCAGTGTATATGCATCGTGTGCTTACGTTATTCTAGCAGTGATGGCATATGACAGGTATGTCTCAATTTGTAAGCCATTGCAATATCATAGCATTATGACCCCTTCTAAAGTGAAGATGTTGGTAGCATTGGTATATTTTATTCCCATAACTATGCTTGCTTTTCAAATATTTATCACTTCTAGGCTCCCTGTGTGCAGCTACAACATCAATAAGCTTTTTTGTGATAACTTAGCAGTTGTTAAACTCTCCTGTGTTGAAAGTGCACTGAGTAACCTGTATGGTATATGTATGATAGCATGTCTAGTGGTTTTACCTTTTGTGTTAGTTGTGCTCTCATACATCAAAATATTACTTGTTTGCTTGAAAGTCTCAAAGGAGTCACGAAATAAGGCTTTTAATACGTGTGCTCCCCACTTGATCACATTCATCAACTTCTCTACAGCAATCCTTTTTTCTGTTGTTTACAACAGGCACAGTACAGTCAGCAAGGAGGTTAATGTATTAATATCAGTACAGTTCATTCTTTTCCCACCACTGGTACACCCTATCATATATGGTATTAGGACCAAGGAGATCAGAACATGTATTACAAAAATTATAAGAACAAGAATCTTTCCTAACTCTCTTGATTTTCCTCATCTAAAATCTGAACGTAAACTGGTACCAATTATGACTTTAGATGGTACAGCAGCAGGGCAAGCGTTGCCGGTTTGAATCCCAGTCTCACAAGAACTTATGACAGAATGTGAGCCGCCAGAACTGAATGTTTTTATCATCAACCTAATCGCTTGTTTCTCCTTTGAATTGCATTTTATTTTTGTGAATTATTATGCATTTTGTTAAGTCTATTTTACTGTAGGAAAGTCAAATAAGGGATGCTGCTGTGTCGCTGACCCGATGTCCTTCTACTTTAGCATGTCAGTGGGCATGTATGTGTGTTTCAGGGGGATTGGAGAAAGAGAAAAGGATGTAAGGATGCAATAAGTTCTGTTTCCACAAATGGGCAGTAAAGTATTCTTCTAGACATGACGGATCTAGTAGATATTCTGAAGAAATGTGAATTAGCAAGTGAAATAAACAAATCATTTCCTGTAAAAAAGGGATGTATGCATTTTCTTGATCAAACATTTTATTCATTTAGTCATCCTAAAATAAATACAACTATTATTGCATTATTTATTGTTTATGTAATTGACAATAATTCCAATGCATTTTTTAAATAGCTTCATGTAAAATGAGGAAGATCAGCCCAATTCCCCACTTAAATACACTTAATCTAAAGACACCTCAGTCAGTGTTACAAACATAGACATCGCATCAGTGTATCTGTCCCAATACGGCGTCTGTGAGAGTACGGGCAGCGACATTGAGGCCATCTCCATTTTGAAGTTGTCAATTTTCTTCTTCTAATACTTCTATGAGTTGGCACACAATCTGATAGGCTGCATAATGCCATCTGGAGAGTGTTGTTTGAACAGGTATAAAGTTGGTGATTTACTGCCACCTGCAGTTTGCCCACAAGTATGATTCATTGACTGATCCCTCATGGTGACCTTTATGGAATGATGTGATCCTTCCTTAACCCATAGGAAGTCCAACCCAGTTACTACTCTAGTGGCTTTTGGCCACAAGAGTTCTTTATCTCTATGCTTACAAACTTTTTAGACCGGCCACTGAGCTAAAGATTGTCCAGCCCATCTGGCATTTGCCCTAACTGCCTGGCCAGTCTGTTTCTGCTTAATTCTTCAAGATATGTTCACACTGTAATTTAAGCACAGGTGTTGTTTCACACCAATATCCCATGATAATGTCCCTGAGAGGAAAAGTTTGTGGGGTGTGTCAGTGTAAACATGGAGAACACCTCTGGTACAGCATAACATTCTAAGTGAACCACAGTGTGATTCTACTTTGTCTGAAATTGATTGAATTACTGCCTTTGTGCTGTTACTGGGTCTGAATATGAAGATGATATGGCAAGAGACATGTAAAGGTTAAATACAATGCAAACTGATGCAAACGTTTAATAGTCTTTGAGCAACAGTGAAAGTCCATTGCCATGTGTACAGTCAGTGATTACAACTATAAGCAAATAGCCACTTAATTCAATAGCACAATGAAACAATCAGGACGATTCTTATTTTAGGGTACAGACCTAGTATGTTTTTACAAGCCTGTCTTATTTTGGCCAGCCTCTCTCCATATAATAGGATTGAAAATTGGTGGCCATATTAGAAAATAGTGAAGCATAGGTGGTACATACGTCTCTAGTGCAAACAGTAAGGAGCACAAAGGAAAGCTAATTCCACTGTTTTGGGAAAAGTTCATAATTAAATTGTAACTTAGATAGGCTTGTTTATGATCATTATATTGATTGGGCCTTACTGTGTCACATATGAAGTGCTTAGTATTGTGTATGTGCCTGATGCTTTGATCAAGGGAGTATGGATAGAATTCTAACTTGAAAAATAAATTTGGAACTTCGCCATTTTTTGTCTCAATCGTGCAGTTATGTCAATGGGAAAAATGTACTGTATGTCTGAACTTTCAGGCCTATGAGAGAGGAAGGCAGTGTTTTATGGTGGCTTGATGTTTGTAGTAATTCTCCCCAAAGACAAACATTACTTTTTATCAATCAGAGGATTAGACACAAGATCAATGTTAAAGTTAGTGCTTCAACAATAGGTGGAAATTAACTTGAATCAGTAGTAGGCCTAAGATAACCATTATCCACATAACTGGAAATGTCTTCTTAAGTCAAATATAAGAACAGGATATATACAGTAGGCCTATAAACATCTATTTTCACTTCAGAACAAATTCTTATTTACAATGACGGCCTACACCGGCCAAACCCGGACGATGCTGTGCCAATTGTGCACCCCTCTATGGGACTCCCAATCACAGCCGGTTGTGATACAGCCTGGATTCGAACCAGGGTGTCTGTAATGACGCCTCTAGCACTTTCAAACAGCTCTTATTCTAAAAGTGCTTTATCATAATTTGTACAATTTAACAGTATTATTCCAACCTCATAGTGTGGGAATATATATAAAATACAGGAAAATGACTTTTTTGACTGCAGTGGGACATTACTTGGTCAGGGTAACAAGATGACTACATGGCTGTGTTCAAGCAGGAAGCCCAGATCTTTTCTTCGACTAATTGGTCTTTTGACCAATCACATTAATTGGTCAGGGTAACAAGATGACTACATGGCTGTGTTCAAGTAGGAAGCCCAGATATTTTCTTCGACTAATTGGTCTTTTGACCAATCACATCAGACCATTTCACATCAGCTCAATTTGAATGCACAGAGTTACCATGATGAAGACCTGAGGCCCATTGCCCTGCCATTCATCCGTGCCATCACCTCATGTTTCAGCATGATAATGGACAGCCCCATGTTGTAAGGATCTGTACAGAATTCCTGGAAGCTGAAAATGTCCCAGTTCGTCCATGGCCTGCATACTCACCCAACATGTCACACATTGAACCTGTTTGGGATACTCTGGATCGACGTGTACAACAGCGTATTCCAGTTCCTGCCAATATCCAGAAACGTTATATATTTATGTTCAATGTAGATTACTAATGCATTCATTCTATCGATGTAAGACATTCTGGTGAGCACTACTTTAGTCTTCTGGGGCAAAAAGTTAGTAAAGAAGAGAAGCTGCATGTATTTAACTGTAGTTGACAGAAAAAATGGCCTACCTACCAAACGTCGGAAATTATAACCAGAAACATGTCTAAATTATGGGTGAAAGTAGCCAGAAGTAAATAGTAAATACATTATAGTAGGCTCAACTATTATGGTGGATCGAACTGCTCAGGTAGCCTACTTTTTGAAGTGATTTATTTGACAATCAGATGAAAACATCACACAACACCCATGATATGCTTAACTGAGCCTGCACAGACTGCAAAAACAACAGTAAACAGGATAAGATGTTTACATGCCACAGTATCACACCTTAGATCCATATATCCCAGGCATCTTATCTGGGTTTCTCATAACCGGGATACATCTTGTTTCGGGTAATTATAAACAGGATATGTCTGTATGCATCAACTCAAAAACAGAATACTTTAGTATCCCGAATAATTATTGGATATTGGTACGCAAGTAAGCATGGTAATTGTTACAGGCTTTGGTTTTGATTTCAAGGTTGGTTTCTTTTTGGGTGTGGATGTGCACTGATTGGAGTCGTCCTTGTTGGCCAGGATGTGTTGCACCTGTCGCCTCGTTAGTTTCACCTCTGCTGGCAGAGCCAGTGCTCCTAGTGGTGTGAGAGATGTTGGAAGAGCTAGACCGATGTTTAGCTATCCCTTTAAGCTGGGGTTAAACAAAGCCTTTTCTCGTGTCTTTTCTTACCTAAGGTGGTGTGGGTTTTCTTTTAGTTTGTCTTCTCAGGTAAATCTAGTGGGCATCCATAGTGGGTGTATGTTTAGATAGATTTTATTAGGATCCCCATTAGCCAACACCAATGGCGACCTTAATTTAGCCCCTACTTAAGTTTCATTGGCCAGGACTCAGTAGGCACCCCCATGGATGCCTTTCAGAACCTATTTCGAAACCCCACTTAGTTTCATTTTGGTTGTCAGTGACTCATTTGTTAGTCCCTTTTTTATGTTGAGTGCTGTCCTCCTCCCAGAGTGCTAAGAACCTTGGCGTGATCCTGGACAACACCCTGTCGTTCTCAACTAACATCAAGGCGGTGACCCGTTCCTGTAGGTTCATGCTCTACAACATTCGCAGAGTACGACCCTGCCTCACGCAGGAAGCGGCGCAGGTCCTAATCCAGGCACTTGTCATCTCCCGTCTGGATTACTGCAACTCGCTGTTGGCTGGGCTCCCTGCCTGTGCATTAAACCCCTACAACTCATCCAGAACGCCGCAGCCCGTCTGGTGTTCAACTTTCCCAAGTTCTCTCACGTCACCCCGCTCCTCCGCTCTCTCCACTGGCTTCCAGTTGAAGCTCGCATCCGTTACAAGACCATGGTGCTTGCCTACGGAGCTGTGAGGGGAACGGCACCTCCGTACCTTCAGGCTCTGATCAGGCCCTACACCCAAACAAGGGCACTGCGTTCATCCACCTCTGGCCTGCTCGCCTCCCTACCTCTGAGGAAGTACAGTTCCCGCTCAGCCCAGTCAAAACTGTTCGCTGCTCTGGCACCCCAATGGTGGAACAAACTCCCTCACGACGCCAGGTCAGCGGAGTCAATCACCACCTTCCGGAGACACCTGAAACCCCACCTCTTTAAGGAATACCTAGGATAGGATAAAGTAATCCTTCTAACCCCCCCCCCCCCCCTTAAAAGAGTTAGATG
The DNA here is from genome assembly GCF_045679555.1 of Salvelinus alpinus. Taxonomy (NCBI): domain Eukaryota; kingdom Metazoa; phylum Chordata; class Actinopteri; order Salmoniformes; family Salmonidae; genus Salvelinus; species Salvelinus alpinus. Next base: position 7,739,673 of record NC_092107.1, read on the forward strand.
CACTATTGTAAAGTGGTTGTTCCACTGGATATCATAAGGTGAATGCACCAATTTGTAAGTCGCTCTGGATAAGAGCGTCTGCTAAATGACTTAAATGTAAATGTAAATGTAAATGAATTTCGTTTTTTGGAGAATGTAACAAAATGAGGTCTCGTCCGGGATATTTTGTCCCAGGTTTGCTGTAGTTGCTCCAATCACTCTGAAGCAGTGGAAGTTGCATAAACACTCGCAGGATAATACAAAAAAAACAAAACATTTTGGAGCATTTGTGGGGATCCCTTTTGGGGAGATACTGGATAAATGTGACCGACCACCTTGATTCAGTTTGAAATTGTGTTTTTTTACATTGGATAAAAGCAGAGACACAGAGCTACAACATGGTAGATCATACACTGCATTTGAGGAACAATGGGAAAGTAATTCTGCTTTGAAAGTTGATAAACTTGTAACCTCACTTTTGAGAAAATGGTCTTTGAATGTTTTGGTACCAGTTGGAGAGCTCTTCTTTGTCTACACCCTTTTAGCATCGTTCACACCCTCTTAAGCTTAAGCCCGACCCATCTCTTAAAGGGTTGATTCGAGCGTTCTGTACGAACAACAGCAGTCAATCACCCAAGCTAACTGGCTACTTCCAGACACAAATGAGAGAACAGCTCACTGAACATTACTCGCCCTAGCAGAGCTGGTTAGGCTGTTTTTATGTTATCCAGAGCGTTGGTGACTGCAACTGTGTTGTCTGATTGTCCGTTCGTAAATTCAGAGCGTTTCGCTCTGGCCGATGATTAGGGTTGATCCTAGCGTTCTGACCTCACAACGGCAGTCAAGCACCCAAGCTAACTGGCTAACATTGACTAGCTTGTAAGCTACTTCCAGACACAAACGAGAGAACACCCCACTCTGACCATTTTACTCACCCTAGCAGAGCTGGATAGGCTGTTTTCATGTTACCCAGAGCGTTGGTGACTAACTGTGCTGCTGGCAACAATTTAATTACGCTTTTTTGCCGACATTTACTGACACCGGCCACATTCAATGGGTGTTGAGCGTTCATAAATTCAAATCAAATCAAATTGTATTGGTCACGTACACTAACAAGTAATATTTAACAATTTCACAATATATACCCAATACACACAAATCTAAGTAAAGGAATGGAATTAAGAATATATAAATATATGGATGAGCAATGTCAGAGCGGCATAGACGAAGATACACTGGTGGTTGTTGTCCTTGATGATCTTTTTGGCCTTCCTGTGACATCGGGTGTCCTGGAGGGCAGATAGTTTGCCCCGGTGATGGGTTGGGCAGACCACACCACACTCTGGAGAGCCCTGCGGTTGAGGGCGGTGCAGTTGCCGTACCCGGAAGTGATACAGCCAAACAGGATGCTCTCAATTTTGCATCTGTAAAAGTTTGTGAGGGTTTTTGGGTGCCAAGCCAAATTTCTTCAGCCTCCTGAGGCTACACATCAGTTTGTCAGTGATGTGTACGCCAAGGGACTTGAAGCTTTCATCCTCTTTGTTTTGTTGACGTTGAGTGAGAGGTCCCTGTAGGCTGTCTCATCATTGTTAGTAATCAAGCCTACCACTGTTGTGTCGTCTCCAAACTTGATGATTCAGATGAAGGCATGTGTGGCCAAGCAGTCATGGGTGAACAGGGAGTACAGGAGGGGGCTGAGCATGCACAATTGTGGGGCCCCAGTGTTGAGGATCAGTGAAGGTGTTGTTTTCTACCTAAGTCCAGTGAAGTTCTTTGAGGGCTGTCGTGGTATCGGCTTGAGGGGGGATATACACAGCTGTGACTAACCGAAGAGAATTATCTTGGGAGATAATACATTCTGCATTTGATTTCGAGCTATTCTAGGTCGGATGAAAAAAATTACTAGAGTTCCTGGACTTGAGTTATTCTACTCTCTGGCACATTCAGACGAGAGTGTTCTGAAATCGGAGTAGATGGTCAGATTGAATTTACGAACACACCTGAAATGGTTACTTGCATAGTGGAGTCTTTTGTTAAGATATGTTGCTAGCTAGCTAGGTAAACAATGAACCATAATCCCAACTCATGACGTTGCTACCCTGCATGAATCTGCAGGTAGCTAAACAACCAGGTTCAATGTTAGCTAGCTAACATTAGGCTATAACTAGCCAAGCAAAAGGCTCTGATATACGAATAATAAGATAATTCACGTAATGTTAGCTAGTCAGCCAGCTAGCTAACAATGCACTTGAAATGGAACCACTTTCTGTTAAAATTAGAAACGTGTAATATCTGAAAATGTTGCTAGCTAGACTATCTTACACGCCGTATACATCATGGTTAGACGCTTTTCCCTACCACAGATGCCATGGTTACCCTTAGTTTGAAGATGTAGTCCGGACACCTGTGATTTCTCCATCTCCTTAGCTATCATACTCTAATTCTACTGACTTCAAAACTCAGTCCTCCAGAAAGTGGAAGACAGAAGCGTACTGTCATGACGTTGGCCTGTTGGTGAGGTTTATGACCCCCATTAATACCTTCCTCCACTTTTCTCTCTCTCTACTATACAGAGTCACTTTTGGAAAGCCCTTTGTTAACATAGAGAGTCTGAAAACATCAAAAGGGTGGGGACCAGAACCCTATTTCGGTAATCCAATCAGTTGAAAATATGCATTGGTACTTAAAGTATATGATATCAGATCAGTTGTCATCTGAGACATTATTACTGATGATAAGATGACATAAACTGTGTGGAAAGTCTACCCATTCTGGTTATCAGATTCACATGGAATAGTTGTGCAATTTAAATGTTTAAATATGAAACTATTTGTGAAAAGATGAAATGTAATTTAGCTTCTAAATGAGAGAATTGGTTTTCATAAGTGAACTAGGCTCAACTCAGTGGCCCCGCCCATGTGAACAGACATTGGTTGTAAACTATGAAACACGCCCTTCTCTCCACCACTATATAAGCCCTTTACCAAAATGTAAGATTTGTGTTCCCGAGGACGTGAGGACGACGGTCCATACGTTAAAAGGGCTATTATCAAACTACAGAACTAAGCCAACTTCAGCGTGAGCATAAAGTATGGCAACTTGGTATGAACTTTGAAATCTTATTCACTAAAGAAGTGATACCTCCTAGCCGTTGAGTGAGCAGCAGGAGCTGTAAACATGGGCTAGGAAGGGACGGACAAAGTATCTCTTCTACCAAACACACGACGTTACTACAACACACCCGTTCTACCAGACATTCTTCAGAGGACAGAAAGATCTCTGTTGGACAACACGGCCTTCCATCTACGACCAACCTATTGAACCACGGCTCAGAGTAAATATTCCTTGCATTTTCCTTTTCCAAATGGGCGAATATTTAGAATGCATAAGATTCTGTATTTACGATAGCATAGCTTTACAAGGTCCGATCAGAGACCAATGTCCTTTGTTCCTCAGTCTTCTCGCACTTTCATTCAAAACCCAACCCCCTTTCTTTGTGTAACCAGCCGTCATATCTGTTCAATCCACTAGTGACGTTTTCTTTTATGACATAATTAGTAATCAATGTATGACCCATCCTGTGTATGTGTAATTCTGCGTGATTGTTTAGGTATTTAGTAAATAAATAATTAAACCAAATTTTGTATTGCTGATTCAATTTGTTAGCCAGGGTTCGTGAAGATTCTACGACTTCAGATGAGACTGAATAAGGTGATGATTAAGAATTGACCGCTATTGATGTAAAAGATTACCAGGTTTTTAAGAGTTTATTCGGAAGATAACAGCTCTATAAACATTATTTCGTGGTGCCCCGACTTTCTAGTTAAGTGGTAGGTTCTTTTTTACAAGAATTGCTACAGCTCTACTTCTGGATGTAAATGCTGAGAAAAACACTTGATCAAACCCCCCTTGTTGCAACTTTAGATGCTCCTTATCATCCAAATGAGTTTCTTGCAACAGAGCAATATCAATATTTTCTTTAAAAAAAAAAGACAGTACCTTCTTCCTTTTAATGGGGTTATGGCTCCCTCTAATGTTCCATGTGCATACACGCAGTCTGTTACCTGCCATTGCACTTTGACCAACCAATATCCAGACTGAATCCTACTGTAAAGATGGGGTGGTACCTTTTCCCATGTGTTGAACTCTCAACAATCTCACCGAGCATAAACAAACGATATGAACCCTGAACCAACGATACTAAACCCGAAAATTAAACATGTAAAGATCCAAAAGGGCGTTTTCCCACTAGCTAACGTGCAGGGGATTCCAACTCTCCAATGTAGACTCATCCTTATATATATGGAAATTAAAATGAATAGAAGAAGATTGAGGCTCTTCCACCTAAAACCAAGCCTGGGCACCAATATAGATTCACACATATCTAAGTCTGAGCTATAGTGGCAGTTACTTTAGCAAGAAAAATAATAAAGGTACGCATATTACTGAACAGGAGCACGTGAGAACTCACACCACTGCTTCATGATCAGATTCAAATAAAAAAGTTATCCAATGCTGCGGAGGTGCAGCTTAAAGTTATTTACCCGAGAGAGTCAATAAACGCAGCAGCCTTTTCAGGTGTGTAGAGTTTTTTAGGCGATCCATTGACCATAATCTTCAATGTGGCTGGGTACAGCAGTGCGTAGCCCATCTTCATTCTCTTGAGTCGAGCCTTCACCTCATCAAACGATTTGTGTCTTCATACAACCGCTGTGGGATAATCATTGAAAAATGAGACCCTTGGACCTTGACTACCGTCAGAACCGATGCTTCTAGCCGCATCCATGACGCGCTGCTTGTCGGTGAAGTTGTGGAACTTTATAACCACTGGCCATGGGCGCTGGTTGGGGCCGGGTATCGGTGCTTGAGAGCGTTGGGCTCTGTCCAGCTTCACACGACCAGCCTTAGTGTCCATTTGTAGGTAGCCAGGGATCCATTCCTCAAATTTTTTTACTGAACGTGTCCCTTCAAAATTTTCCAGGACTCCCACAACATGGATATTATATCTGCGTCCTCGATTATCCAAGTCATCAATGTGCTCCGCCATTTCGCACACCTGTTTCTCAAGTGCCTTTGTCTTAGTGTCCATTGATGTAGTTGAAGTTTCCACAGTAGCAATTATTCCTTCCGCCTCATCCACACGCTTGACAACCCTCCGTAGTTCAGCTGAATGGCCTGCTATTGCTTCCAAGACCGTTCCTATCTTTACATCGATCACTATAGTAATGTTATCCGTCATCCTTTGAATCACCAGGCCCATTGTGCCTGGATCCGCAGTGGTGTTAGCTTCGCTAACGTTAGCTAGCTCCTCCTGCACATCTACAGGGATGGTGGTTTTGGTCGAGTTCTTAGTAGTTCTGCTGGGCATGTTGTCGGACATTTTTGAGAAATAGCCGTCAAGATCCTTATTTAGCAAATTCTACCACTTTTTCTAGCTACAAGATTCATGTAAAATGAGACATTTACAAATGCCAAGGGAGCTCGCTGAAACACAGTATTCTCTTTACGGCGCCATTTTGTCCCCCCAGGATTTATTTTTGTAATATTGAATTGTGTGTTTTGTTACTTATAGTTGCTGTACAAATATGTCATTTTTGCATAATTTCACACCAGCCTTCGCTTTGACTCCCCCTTCTGTCCAGCTCATGCGTTCGGCATTGCCGGCCTTCTAGCTGCTGGCAAACGCCCTTCACTCATCAACCCAATCCAGCAGCATAACACCCTGCATACCACTGCTGGCTTGCTTCTGAAGCTAAGCAGGGTTGGTCCTGGTCAGTCCCTGGATGGGAGACCAGATGCTGCTGGATGTGGTGTTAGAGGGCCAGTAGGAGGCACTCTTTCCTCTGGTCTAAAACATATCCCAATGCCCCAGGGCAGTGATTGGGGACACTGCCCTGTGTAAGGTGCTGGGATGTTAAACGGGTGTCCTGACTCTCTGAGGTGATTTAAAGATCCCATGGCACTTATCGTAAGAGTAGGGGTGTTAACCCTGGTGTCCTGGCTAAATTCCCAATTTGGCCCTCAAACCATCACGGTCACCTAATAATCCCCAGTTTACGATTGGCTCATTCATACCCCTCCTCTTCCCTGTAACTATTCCCCAGGTTGTTGCTGTAAATGAGAATGTGTTCTCAGTCAATTTACCTGGTAAAATAACGGATAAATAAAAAAAACTTGGACTTGTCTCATCATCATTACACACACCTGGTTCCTGTGCCCAAGAACACAAAGGTGACCTGCCTAAATGACTACCGACCCGTAGCACGCACTTCTATAGCCATGAAATGCTTTGAAAGACTGGTCATGGCTCACATCAACACCATTATCCTAGAAACCCTAGACCCACTCCAATTTGCATACAGCCCTAACAGATACACAGATGATGTAATCTCTATAGCACTCCACACTGCCCTTTCACATCTGGACAAAAGGAGCACCTATGTGAGAATGATATTCATTGACTACAGCTCAGCGTTTAACACCATAGTGCCCTCAAAGCTCATCACTAAGCTAAGGACCCTGGGACTAATCACCTCCCACTGCAACTGGATCCTGGACTTCCTGACGGTCCGCCCCCAGGTGGTAAGGGTAGGTAACAACACATCCGCCACTCTGATCCTCAACACGGGGTCCCCTCCTGTACTCCCTGTTCACTCATGACTGCACGACTCCAACAGGCACGACTCCAACACCATCATCAAGTTTGCCGATGACACAACGGTAGTAGGCCTGATCACCGACAACGACGAGACAGCCTATAGGGAGGAGGTCAGAGTCCTGGCCGTGTGGTGCCAGGACAACAACCTCTCTCTCAATGTGATCAAGACAAAGGAGATGATTGTGGACTACAAGAAAAGGAAGACCGAGCATGCCCCCATTCTCCTCGACGGGGCTGTAGTGGAGTAGTTTGAGAGCTTCAAGTTCCTAGGTGTCCACATCACCAACAAAGCAAGATGGTCCAAGCACACCAAGACAGTCGTGATGAGGGCATGAGAAAACTTATTCCCCCTCAGGAGACTGAAAAGATTTGGCATGTGTCCTCAGATCCTCAAAAGGTTCTACAGCTGCACCATCGAGAGCATCTTGACAGGTTACATCACTGCCTGGCCTCCGACCGCAAGGCACTACAAAAGGTAGTGTGTACGGCCCAGTACATCACTTGGGCCAAGCTTCCTGCCATCCAGGACCTCTATACCAGGCGGTGTCAGAGGAAGGCCCTAAGAATTGTCAAAGACTCCAGCCACCCTAGTCATAGACTGTTCTTTCTGCTACCGCACGGCAAGCGGTACCGGAGTGCCAAGTCCAGGTCCAAAAGGCTTCTTCACAGCTTTTACCCCTAAGCCATAAGACTCCTGAAAAGCTAATCAAAGGGCTACCCAGACCCCTCTTTTACGCTGCTGCTACTCTCTATTATCTGTGCATTGTCACTTTAAATCTACCTACATGTACATATTACTTAATTACCTCGACTAACCGGTGCCCCGCACATTGACTCTGTACCAGTACCCCCTGTATATAGCCTCGCTATTGTTATTTTACTGTTGCTGTTTAATTATTTTTAACTTTTATTTTCAGTTTTTTACAATTTTTTACTCAACACTCTTTTCTTAAAACTTCTTAAAGCATTGCTGGTTAAGGGCTTGTAATAAGTATTTCACTGTAAGGTCTACACCTGTTGTATTCAGGCACATGTGACAAATAACATTTGATTTGACTTGCTTGGGCCAAGAAACACGAGCAATGGACATTAGACTGGTGGAAATCTGTCCTTTGGTCTGACGAGTCCAAATATTAACTTTTTGGTTCCAACCACCGTGTCTCTGTGAAACGCAGAGTAGGTGAACGTTTAATCTCCAAATGTGGTTCCCACTGTGAAGCATGGGGGAGGAGGTGTGATGGTGTTGGGGGTGCTTTGCTGGTGACACGGTCTGTGATTTATTTAGAATTCAAAGCACATTTAACCAGCATGGCTGCCGCAGCATTCTGCAGCGGTATGCCATCTCATCTGGTTTGCACTTTTTGGGACTATAATTTGTTTTTCAACAGGACAATTACCCAACACACCTCCAGGCTGTGTAAGGGCTATTTGACAAAGAAGTAGAGTGATGGAGTGCTCTATCAGATGACCTGGCCTCCACAATCACCTGACCTCAACCTAATTGAGATGGTTTGGGATGAGTTAGACCACAGAGTGGAGGAAAAGCAGCCAACAAGTGCTCAGCATACTGTATGTAGGAACTCCTTCAAGACTGTTGGAAAAGCATTCCTCATTAAGCTGGTTGAGAGAATGGGAAGAGTGTGCAAAGCTGTAATCAAGAAAAAGGGTGACTACTTTGAAGAATATAAAATATATTTTGATTTGGTTACTACATAATTCCAAATGTGTTATTCCATAGTTTTGATGTCTTCACTATTATTCTACAATGTAGAAAATTGTAAAAATAAAGAAAAACCCTTGAATGAGTAGGTTTGACTGGTACTGGTACTGGTACTTTGACTGGTACTGTATATATATATTTTTGCTTTTCAGGGGGCGCTGCAGCACCCTCAGTACCCCTACTTCCCGCGGCTATGCTAATATGCTTAAAAACAAAAGAAATACAGGACCAAATGACACCATGTCTATACTTAGTTTGAGAAAAACTAAGGGATAGGCTGAGTTATTGACAAATCAAATATCAGATTTTACGTGTCCATTTAAACCACTGTAAATAGTCGCTTATCAACTTGAAACTTGTTGTCGCTATCATGGATGTCCTTAAGATTAACCACACTGAATTTGGTACTGACATCTAAAACAAGGAAACTATTGACAACATTCTTTACAGATGTAACGCTAATGCTCAAAATCATCTGCAATAATCTTCACCTCATGAAACATATGTCTGATTAACTCCAGACTTCTTTATTATCCAACTGATCTTGTGTATTTTCTGTCATCCTGTGAACCCAGTTGAAGTTGGTAGTTTACATACACTTAGGTTGGAGTTATTAAAACTAATTTGTCACCCAATCCACAAATTTCTTGTTAACAAACTATAGTTTTGGCAAGTCGGTTAGGACATCTACTTTGTGCATGACACAAGTAATTTTTCCAAACAATTGTTTACAGATTATTTCACTGTATCACAATTCCAGTGCGTCAGAAGTTTACATACACTAAGTTCACTGTGCCTTCAAACAGCTTGGAATATTCCAGAAAATTATGTCATGGCTTTAGAAGCTTCTGATAGGCTAATTGACACCATTTGAGTCAATTGGAGGTATACCTGTGGATGTATTTCAAGGCCTACCTTCAAACTCAGTGCCTCTTTGCTTGACATCATAGGAAAATAAAATGAAATCAGCCAAGACCTCGTAAAAAGAAATTGTAGACCTCCACAAGTCTGGTTCATCCTTTGGAGCAATTTCCAAATTCCTGAAGGTACCATGTTCATCTGTACAAACAATAGTACGCAAGTATAAACACCCTGGGACCACGCAGCCGTCATACCGCTCAGGAAGGAGACGCGTTCAGTCTCCTAGAGAGGAACGTACTTTGGTGCGAAAAGTGCAAATAATCCCAGAACAACAGCAAAGAACCTTGTGAAGATGCTGGAGGAAACAGGTACAAAAGTATCTATATCCACAGTCAAACGAGTCCTATATCGACATAACCTGAAAGGCCGCTCAGCAAGGAAGAAGCCACTGCTCCAAAACCACCATAAAAAAGCCAGACTACGGTTTGCAACTGCACATGGACACAAAGATCATACTTTTTGGAGAAATGTCCTCTGGTCTGATGAAACAGAAATAGAACTGTTTGGCCATAATGACCATCGTTATGTTTGGAGGAAAAAGGGGGAGCCTTGCAAGCCGAAGAACACCATCCCAACCGTGAAGCACGGGGGTAGCAGCATCATGTTGTGGGGGTGCTTTGCTGCAGGAGGGACTGGTGCACTTCCCAAAATAGATGGCATCATGAGGGAGGTAAATGATGGGGATATATTGAAACAACATCTCAAAACATCAGTCAGGAAGTTAAAGCTTGGTCACAAATGGGTCTTCCAAATGGACAATGACCCCAAGCATACTTCCAAAGTTGTGGCAAAATGGCTTAAGAACAACAAAGTCAAGGTATTGGAGTGGCCATCACAAAGCCCTGTGGGCAGAACTGAAAAAGCGTGTGCAAGCAAGAAGGCCTACAAACCTGACTCAGTTACACCAGCTCTGTCAGGAGGAATAGAACAAAATTCACCCAACTTATTGTGGGAGGCTTGTGGAAGGCTACCTGAAACGTTTGACCCAAGTTAAACAATTTAAAGGCAATGCTATCAAATACTAATTGAGTGTATGTAAACTTCTGACCCTACTGTTATTCTGACATTTCACATTCTTAAAATAAAGTGGTGATCCTAACTCACCAAAAACAGGGAATTCTTACTAGGATTAAATGTCATGAATAGTGAAAAACTGAGTTTAAATGTAGTTGCCTAAGGTGTATGTAATCTTCCGACTTCAACTGTATATACTCCCTCTGCCATTTGTCTTTGTCGGTCATTGTAAATGGTACTTGTTTTCCTGAGAGGAAGCTCTCCTACTATTTCCTGAGTACTTTTTATTTTGCACTTTGGGTTCGCCCTGTGCCTTTTTGTTTATGAAGATATATTTTGAGCACAACAGCTTTTGGGTTTCGTGCCGCTTTGATCTACGGTGCTAAAATTAATTCTGTAGTTCTAAACCTGTGACTGCCTACTCCTCTCTACACCAGTAACACATCATTTCTCTGTATCCCAGAGATGATTTAAAACATTGCATCAAGTTTATAATGTATTGACACTGAGAATGTTTTATTTCATTTTAGGTACCCGGTCTTTATAATTCACCAAATAAAAATGGTTCTGTTCTTGGACTGTTCTGGTTTTCTACAGTTTCCAGTATTTGGGTGAAAAATCATATTCTGCTGGCAGACGTTTGGATTGGTTAATACATAAATAGACTGAGTAAATTTAACCAAATTAGTTGCTTGTTATAAACTCATTACAGATCCATCTCTATGGAGTGGTTACATGTTGACACAAACTACAATCCCATGTGAGCATACACTAAGATCTATTTAGAGGCTAACAGGACAAGTTATTGGAGCAGTATCCCTCTGTCAAGCAAGAAGACATTTCATGGACCAAAGCTAATTTCTTTCTTTCACGCAGATGTCTAATTTCCAGATATAATCGGGATCTTTAATTTTTAAGAGTAAGAGTTTGAGGGAGGATGTGAATGTATTTTAAAATTATTCTTTAGTCTGAGCCTACACAGAATCCAACAATTCACATGCATTCATTCACACCAATACACACTCAAGCCTTGTAAGGACTAACAATTGCTGTATTGACCAAAGAAAGAAAATTAACAAAAGCTATGGAGAACTCAACGCAAGTTGAGTTCTTTTATCTATGTGGCTTACAAGAGACATTTAACAACAAATCAGTCTATTTTATCTTGTCTCTTATCACATACCTTCTCATCATCACTGGGAATCTGACTCTGATCATAACAATTATTCAGGTGAAAGGCCTCCACGAGCCCATGTATATCTTTCTGTGTAGTCTATGCGTCAATGGATTGTACGGAACCACTGGTTTCTACCCCAAGTTCTTACTGGACCTTCAGTCAGATGTTCAGGTGATATCTTATGGTGGATGTTTGACTCAGGCCTATGTAATATACACATCTATTATGTGTGAAGTTTCTACTCTAACAGTGATGTCTTACGACAGGTATGTGGCAATATCCAGACCATTACTATACCATACCATTGTGACATCTTTAACTGTTAGAAAGTTACTCTTATTGTCTTGGTGTTATCCTTTATTTATAGCACTCATAACAGTTATTTTAACCGTCAGGATTCCTTTGTGTGGATCTCGCATTGATAAAATATTCTGTGACAATCCGTCTATATTGAAGCATTCATGTTTACCCATTACCATCAATCATATTTGGAGCTATTGTATAATAGTGCTTCATGTTTTACAGATACTTTTCATTGCCTTTTCTTACTGTCAGATTGTAAGGATTTGTGTAAAGTCAGCTGAGGGAAGGATTAAGTTCACACAGACATGTGTGCCACATTTAATAACAATGGTTATTTTCATCACAGTGACCCTGTTTGACATTTTGCAAGGGTGGAATAGTGATGTTAATATTACACTAAATATGCGTAACGCAATGGGTGTACAATTCCTTGTTATACCACCTGTCTTAAACCCTGTCATATATGGACTTAATCTCCAGCAGATTCGAAGTGCAGTTTTTAAAATGTGTAATACACATAAAATCTTTGATATGAGACATTAGTTACATGATCTTACACAACAGGGAGACTTCCTTATATCAGAAGGTAAAATCTGCCAAAACTGTTGCAAGGTTAAATGGGCCCGTAATTTCTTGGTATCTATCGCCCTCGTCTGGCAAAGTGATTTACAAATATTCCAAGAATAGAGTAATTGTAGCACACTTCCTGAGCAGGAAAATGCCTGTACACGTCCAAAATGACACCACATTTCCTTTAGAGTGCACTACTTTTGACCAGAGCCAAAGTAGTGCAATATGAAGGGAATAGGGTGCAATTGGTAGCACAAATATATTACTTCTTATGCAGTTACTCTTAAATATATATTTTCCCCACCGGGTGGTTTATTGTCAACACAGTAAAAAAAAAAAAATATGTCAATAATTGTTCTGGTTACAGTTCTGTAAAAAATTGTTTTTTTTAAATGTTATTGAGTTGTGATAACGCATCTATGTGTTTATAGCCAGGCCTCTTCCTCACTGCATCTCTCAAAAGAAATGTATATTCACGACCACTTTGGAAGGCAATTCATTGTTTTATTGGTGCAATAACAATAATATGCATGTAACTAGAAAGTATGGTTGAATGTAGGCTACACATTTGGAGTGATATAAATTCAATAAACAAGAAATACTGAACAGAAATATCAAATTCTGAATTTCCATTTTTATCCAAGTTGAACATACTGTATATTCAATACTCATATTCTGAAAAAAGGATGATGTATTTTTACTGTCTTATGATGGTATGAATTGTTGTTTTAGCAATGACAACACGTAGGCTATGTATAGCTTCAGGCTGTAAATCAAACAATTTACACTTGTTATTGGACAAACCTTGCATCTTGATTTGGATGACATATTGACTAGCCAACCATTGATTGTAGCTTTGCCTTACCTTCCCTCTCTTATTATGTAGTGATAGTGTTATGATATTTTCTATTGGGATAACAGGATGAAAAATATCCTACTATACAGAAGTCACTATTGGATCTAAAGTTTGTGCTAAATGCAAACACAGCAAAATGCAATGTTTTTTTTCTCGGTTCCATAAGCCAGATTTAAATGAATTTGTAATAACTAGTTATTACTAATGGTACAGAAATTGAGTTCCTTCCTTCCTACACATATCTTGGTATCTGACTTGATGACAAACTGTCATTTAATAAACATGTCACTGAGCTGGGGAAGAAGTTGAAGTTATTTTACAGAAACAAAGCACGTCTGACTTTTGTTAACAGGAAGGAAATTGGCCAGGCCGTGTTTATGTCTATTTTAGATTATGGGGATATTATCTATATTCAAGTGTAACAGTGCTCTTCTTGCACTGTAAACAATCAATCACCGACAAGGACTCCAGCATGTAGCACCAGGCACAGATTTATTATCTGATAGAAAAACAGCATGGATAGTACGTCATGCAATGCAGCCTCCATAGATCATTCTACTTTCTGCACCCGCGCTGTACAAAATACATAAAACACCCCCAGACACCGTGAATAACCAGCTAGCATTTGCTGAAATTATATTCAACAAATGTACCACAAATATTCACAAACAAAACACCACATCTCATGTACAATATTCCAGAAATGTTTATAAACAAATTGATATAACTTGTACATTCCGATCTGCGCTTTTGATGTACAGTGCTTTGCAGCAGTTAACTTATCGCTGGTTTGGCGCTTGTTGACTGGGACGATTCTAACTCACACACCGCCCCTCGTAATCAAGCTACTCCAGTAAGATTCCATGTTGATTGGTTGAAGGCAAGCTAAAAATGAAAACCAATAAACCCATTGGCTTACAATAGAGTGGCTAGGGGAATCACCAATAATAACCCTGTTGTCACACCCTGATCTGTTTCAACTGTCTTTGTGATTGTCTCCACCCCCCTCCAGGTGTCGCCCATCTTCCCCATTATCCCCTGTGTATTTATAAGTGTGTTTTCTGTCTGTGTGCCAGTTCGTCTTGTTTGTTCAAGCCTACCAGCATTTTGTCTCAGCGCCTGCTCTTCCCCAGTCTCTATCTTGTCCTCCTGGTTTTGCCTGTCCTGTCTCTGAGCCCACCTGCCTGACCACTCCGCTTGCCCCTGACCCTGCCTGCCATCCTGTACCTTTGCCCAACCTCTGGATTACCGACCTCTGCCTGAGCCTGCCTGCCGTCCTGTACCTTTCCCTCACTTCTCTGGACTATTTACCCCTGCCTGTCTTGACCTGTCTATTTGCCTGCCCCTTTGGGATTATTAAACTATTGGTTATCCGACGTGGTCTGCATCTGGGTCTTACCTTCATATCTGATACCTGTAGATAATCAGCTCTGTAGATTTAACTATGAAGAGACAGAATCACTAAAGCTGTGTTCGAATTTCATACTAACATACTGTATATACTACATAATATATACTATCAGTTAATTTTAGTATACTGTAAACAAACAGTATCCTTTCAGTTGAGCGTACTAGCTCTTCACCTGTCTATGGGAAGTTGATGTTGCTATGCAACCAATTTGCTAGCTAGTTAGCATAACAAATTACTAGTTGTTCTTAAATTCAATCTGGAGTGCCAGAGTGTGCTCGTAAATTCAGAGCGAGTGCACACTGGATGCTTGGGCCAAAGAGTAGGATTGATTTGAGAGTTCTGACCTTACAACGGCAGTCAAGCACCCAAGCTAACGTTGGCTAGCTTGCTAGCTACTAGACACATATGAGACCACTCTGAAAATTTTACTCGCCCTAGCAGAGCTGGTTAGGCAGTTATGTTATCCAGATAGTTGTTGACTGTAACTGTGCTGCTGGCAACAATTTAATTACACTTTTTTGCCGCCGTTTACTTACACCGGCCATATTCAACGGGGTAAATTCATTATTCTGCGCTCTGGTACACTCAGACGAGAGTGCTCTGAAATCGGAGTAGATAGCCAGAGCGAATTTACGAAAGCACCCGAATGTCCATTGAGAACGCACAACGACTATACCATTTAGCTAAGCATGACAGGAATAATCAAGTCAATAAACGTTGGGTACTTAGCCTATAGTTAATATACTGGCAAGTTTGATGTATAAGTAGCCAACTAACATTAGGTAGCTAGCTAACATACCGGTTCATACTGCTGTAATGATATGCTATGTGGTTTGTAAGGACAGCGTAGCTAACAAATTGTCAGCCAACATAACGTGTAAAGTAACTTATTTGAAAAGTAATTACTTTATTACATTGCTAAACATTTGTCATAATTAGTTAAAGCGATGAATTTGTATCCGCTCTCGAAGTTCTTCGGCTGCATATTTTCCGCCATTTTCTTCAAATCTGAAAACAATGTGAAGCCACACCCATTTCCTGAATAATTGCATTATGGGCCCTAAAGTATGGAAATAGTGTCCTCTGCGTGTATACTTCATATTTTGCCGAATTTAGTACGACATCTGGGAACTTTAGGCATACTAACTATATCCATACTATGACCAATAAGCATACTATACACTCAATTCATGTCACAAATAGTACAGTTAGTGCGGTTAGTATGAGTATTCAAACACAGCTTAGATCATTTATTCTGGTATTGCCCCTATGCAGCTTGTGTCTGGTCACAGGTTCAGGAATGGGAGAAAAAAAATCACAACATTTACTTAAAATGAACCTTACAAATAGCACTGTTGGGTGATTTGGAAAGCAATAGTTAGTCAATATAAGGGCACAAGGAAAGACCCAGATGCAGACGGTTTGAGGCTTGATATTTATTAAACAATCCAAAAGGAGTAGGCAAGAAAATGGTCGTGGACAGGAAAAAGGTCAAAACCAGTTCAGAGTCCAGGAGATACAGAGTGGCAGGCAGGCTCGAGGTCAGGGTAGGCAGAATGGTCAGGCAGGCGGGTACGGAGTCCAGAAAATAGGCAAGGGTCAAAAACTGGGAGGACTAGCAAAAGAGAATAGAAGCAGGAGTACGGGAAAAACGCTGGTTGACTTGAAAAACTTACAAGACAAACTGGCACAGAGAGACAGGAAACACAAGGATATATACACCAGGGAAAATAAGCAACACCTGGAGGGGGTGGAGACAATCACAAGACAGTTGAAATAGATCAGGGTGTGACAGTCAATAAATAATATAATAATACTTATAGGAAAGGTTTTCATCTGTGGATACTATATGATTAGAAAGGTTCAAAATGAATGTAAAACATCACAGCACAATTGAAAAACGGAAACCACGAGGGTGGTCTATGGTGATAGGTGGGATGGGCTGAGAGTGGCGGGATTAAGGATCTTATGTTCAGTAATGTATTATTGTTATGTGATTGCTGTATATAAAAGTACCATATATGTAAAATCTGTATGCAAAATGTATATTTAAAATGTATATGTAAAAAGCTGTAAAAAAAAAAAAAAAAAAGATATGTGTCCTCCAAGGAGGAGTGGTGGTGGATGGGTTAATACAAAACAAAAAAAGAATAACCCTGTTACACTCCCCACTACTGAATTCCACTTGCTAGCTAGACAGAAAATACACAACTGCCCTATGCAAACATACCATGAACACTCAACATACTGTATGTACAAAATGATGCAGAAAAAAACATTTACAAGAGAAAACAAAGGTAGAGATGTGTATTGAGGGTGCAGACCCTGCTTCTTAAACAGTCACTAAATATTCCAGTCGTCAGACTATTATGCATGATATATTGAGTGAAAAGAGGTTGATCAATCCCCATAGCCCTCATATGTAAACATGCCTGTCACATGTTAATAACACCCAGTGACTTGAAAGGACCTCAAATAAAAAGAAAACCACAATAAGGGACTTGAACATATCCTCGTCTCATTCTTGTCCTGTGACATCGTCCACAGGGACGTAAAAAAACAACAACAAATATAAAATACCTTTGACCCCCTGTATGAAGATATTGGCCTTTAAGAAAACAAAATACTCATGTGGAGAGATACTGCCACATAGCTATAAAAACCTTTCAGACTCTAACTCTCTGCTGATTCATAATCTCAATAAATCTCAACACTGGTTTAACTACACAAGGGGTGACAGTGTCGTGTGCTGTGTTGATGGTGGGTGCGTCAACACAGTCAGTGTGTAACTGGTCAGGTAAGGAATGGTCAGAGTTTGGTAGGTCACTATGGGGATGGTCAGAAGAAGACTGGTCAGTGTGCTCACTCACTACATTGTTAAATTCTGAGCCAGAGTCTCGAGGACTCTGGTTGAGGCAGGACCTCGGCTGCGATACAGCTTGAACAGAATCAAGATGTAAAATGTCCTGAGCATCCCAGGATCACACATCATCCTCCAGGCTCATGTCACCTGTTCCTTCAGAGGGCAGCTCCGACACCTACACATTTGTTCTTTACTCAGCATCATTATCATCATCCACTGCAGGAAATCGGCAAAGCCTGTGGTCTCATAGATTGTACAGTTGTAAGCAAATTAGGGACAATATATCGGTGAGCATATTGGAATCGGCCTGATGTCTAGTTTAACACCAATGTGCACTGACGGGCATACCTATGTAACGTAGGTAGATGATGTAATGATGCCACAAAAATACAGTGCTACACAGAACAAAAGCAGAAAAATACTAAGCGCGCACTTCCAACAACTGAACAAGTTCAAGTCCAGCAGTCATTTGAAAGAGTAAGAACATTTCAGCGAGACAACTCAAAGGAGAAATACATTAACGCAAAGATAATGGAATTCATTGCCCTTGACAATCAACCGTTCTCTGTCGTGGATGATGTTGGCTTTCGCCGACTGGTGGAGCCCCGATACACACTATTTTTCAGATGTTGCCGTACTGGAGCTACACAGTATTGTTTAAACTCGCACCCATGAGCTACTTGCTATGGGCGTCACTGCTATTAGCTTCATGACTGACATTTGGACCAGCGATGTTAGCCCCATGAGCATTATGAGTCTGACAGTACAGTGGATCGACAAGGATTTCGTACTGAGGAAAGCCGTATTGCATGCTCAAGAATGTTCTGGTTCTCATACCGCTGCTGCCATTTCAAAACATGTTTGAAACTTGGAAACATGAACACACTCCTAGCGCCATTCGAACAACTGACTTGAGAAATAAGCTAATCAACAGCGTCTGCAGCAGACGTGATACCCTTTGTCATGGCATTGAAACGCCTGCTCAACAAAACTGCCGACACAGAACGTGGGGTTAAAACGTACGAAAGTACTCGAGGCTGTGAACAAGCGATTCGGTGGCATTCTCTCTGAGCCTCTTTACTGTGTCGCCACCATGCTCGATGCTAGGTACAAGGACCGCTAGTTCGATGCAGACAAGAAACCGGGTTAACGTGACATTTTATAAACCTTTATTTAACTAGGCAAGTCAGTTAAGAACAAATTCTTATTTACAATGACAGCCTACCCCGGCCAAACCCGGACAACGCTGGGTCAATTGTGCGCCGCCCTATGGGACCCAATCACGGCCTGTATGAGATACAGCCTGGATTCCAACCAGGGACTGTAGTGACGCCTTTTGCACTGATATGCAGTGCCTTAGACCGCTGCGTCCATGTGTTTGTGTAAACTATTTAACTGTACTAGAATGCATACAAGGCCGCAAAATGTTTAAATATCGGTTATCGGTATCTGCTTTTTTTGGCAAGGAAAATATCGGATATCGGTATAAGCCAAAAATGTCATATCGGTGCATCCCTAATGCAAATGTGAGAGACTTCAGAGCCTGAGGCCATCTGTGCTTTTCTCTCGCCGGCAGAGCCCAGGTTATGTTTCCCAACATCCTATTCATCATTTCACAGGACCCATTGCCCATCAGATGGTATGGTGTGGTGTGGGACTTCTGTACGCCTGCAACACTCAATAGCTCGGTGATTAGAGTATTCTCTAAGTTCTCTCCCTGATCTGAGTGTATACGACGAGGTAACCCGTAGACACAGAAGTAGTTGTTACACAACTGATGAGCCACAGACTTAGCAGACTGGTTTGGACACAAGAAGGCATGAGCCAATTTGGTGAATTGGTCAGTAACAACGATGTAACGGCTGTCCTCGCTGACAGAAGGAGAGGACCAAAACGCAGAGTGGTTAGTGTTCATTATTTAATGAAAGTCAACAAAACACTTCAAAATACAAAACAACCAACAAACGTGACAAAACCGAAACAGTCCTGTGTGGCACAAACACTGACACAGGAACAAACACCCACAAAACACACGTGAAACCCAGGCTGCCTAAGTATGATTCTCAATCAGGGACAACGATTGACAGCTGCCTCTGATTGAGAATCATACCCGGCCGAACACAAACATCCCAACATAGAAAATCACACAGACAAACCCACCCAACTCACGCCCTGACCAACTAAATAAATACAAGACAAAAGAAAACAGGTCAGGAACGTGACAAACGAGCACATCCAGGGACTTGTTAGTGGAATCTTCTGCAGACCAAAAGTCTATGCACAATAGTTTGAGAGGCTCAGTTGTGATTATACTCTCCAGTGGAGCTTTGGCCACCGGATCAGGAGTCTTCCTCATGACGCATCTCCTGCAGCACCACACATACTCCTTGACATCCCTCTACAGACCATGTCTTGTCAGGTACATCGTCCTCTGTTGTCCCTGGTGGCCAGCTTCATCATGGACACGCTTTAACACTATGTCTCTCATGGCGACTGGGACCACATACAGGTATGTTTTCCTCTTTGTAACCATGTTCTTTGAAACGCGATACAATACACCCATCTTTTTGGTCAACTTGTCCCGACTTCCGAGAAGACGCAGAATCTCGACAAACACGTGAGGACGCTCTCTCCGCTCCACAAAGAAGATCACTCTGCTCATCACGTCATCATCACGCTGCTTACTCATCAGTTAGTCTTGTGGCAGGACATCGACATCGGAATGCTCTGATGGCATCACAGCCTGTGGAAGCTGTGGCAACAGCAGTGCACAGGAAGACACATCCCCCACCCAGCGTCTGTTTGAGTGAAGAACAGCAGCAACTTCCTGTCTTTATAAAGCACCAGATGGGGTGGCAACAGCAGACTGGCAGCTAATGACTAACTCATTGGTGTTAGAGGCTTTGTCAAAGGGATGAGTGGACCAGTGAAACACATCTTGCATTCGGTCTGTGCGCACAGCATTAGCTTCGGCTAGTAATGTCTCGTACGGAAACCTCGTCAGGCGGTAGAGTGCACTGGGTCGTATGAAGTGCTCTCTGCTCAGAGCATCTGCAATGACATTTGTGGGAGCAGCGATGTACTTGATGTCAAACTCGTATGTCCGCCCCACGGACCTCCCGGTCGCGGCCGGCTGCGACAGAGCCTGGGCGCGAACCCAGAGACTCTGTTGGCGCAGCTAGCGCTGCGATGCAGTGCCCTAGACCACTGCGCCACCCGGGAGGCCCAACATCCGGGACTTTTAGAGAGCCTTCCCCCGCCCCCATTTCGGTCCAGTCAGATCACGTCTCTCTGTTTCTACTCCCCGAAGAGGGAGCCACCAACAGAAAGAATAGTGAGATGCTGTGAGCGGATTCAATACTCCAGGACTGTTTTGAGAATACGTTCAAGGACTAATCTACACATGAATCATCCGCTAACATTGTGGAATACATTTGACATTTTACAGACACTCTTATCCAGAGCAACTTACAGTAAGTAGTGCGCACATACATTTTCGTACTGGTCCCCCATGGGAACAAACCCACAACACATTGCAAGTGCCATTCTCTACCAACTAAGCCAAACCTGACCATCTTACACATCAATACATGTTAAATCCAGGCTTTATCACAACAGGCCGAGATTGGGAGTCCCATAGGGTGGCGCACAACGGGCCCAGCGTCCTCAGGGTTTGGCCGGTGTAGGCCGTCATTGTAAATAAGACTTAACTGACTTGCCTAGTTAAATAAAAGTTCAATATAAAACAAATAATATCAATACATATCATCAGTCACAAGTTTCATAAAAAAATGTGTTGATGATGTTGTACCCACAGAAAAAATCCAGACATACCCCAAACAAAAACCCTGGATGAACGGAGGAATCCGTGCAATGCTGAGAGCCAGTACTGCAGCATTCAACGACACTGCTGCGCATGATGTGTACATGGCGAGCATGTATGAGCTTTGGAAATCCATTAAGGATGCAAAAAGACAATATAGACTCATTGGAATCAAAATATGACAGCTCAGACACACAACGCATGTTTATTTTTTATTTTTTTTATTTCACCTTTATTTAACCAGGTAGGCTAGTTGAGAACAAGTTCTCATTTGCAACTGCGACCTGGCCAAGATAAAGCATAGCAGTGTGAACAGACAACACAGAGTTACACATGGAGTAAACAATAAACAAGTCAATAACATGGTAGAAAAAAAGAGAATCTATATACAATGTGTGCAAAAGGCATGAGGTAGGCAATAAATCGAATAATTACAATTTAGCAGATTAACACTGGAGTGATAAATCATCAGATGATCATGTGCAAGAAGAGATACTGGTGTGCAAAAGAGCAGAAAAGTAAATAAATAAAAGCAGTATGGGGGGTGAGGTAGGTAAATTGGGTGGGTAGTTTACAGGTGGACTATGTACAGCTGCAGCGATCGGTTAGCTGCTCGGATAGCAGATTTTTAAAGTTGTTGAGGGAGATAAAAGTCTCCAACTTCAGAGATTTTTGCAATTTGTTCCAGTCGCAGGCAGCAGAGAACTGGAAGGAAAGGCGTCCAAATGAGGTTTTAGCTTTAGGGATGATCAGTGAGATACACCTGCTGGAGCGCGTGCTGCGGGTGGGTGTAGCCATCGTGACCAGTGAACTGAGATAAGGCGGCACTTTACCTAGCATAGCCTTGTAGATGACCTGGAGCCAGTGGGTCTGACGACGAACATGTAGCGAGGGCCAGCCGACTAGGGCATACAGGTCGCAGTGGTGGGTCGTATAAGGTGCTTTAGTAACAAAACGAATGGCACTGTGATAAACTGCATCCAGTTTGCTGAGTAGAGTGTTGGAAGCTATTTTGTAGATGACATCGCCGAAGTCGAGGATCGGTAGGATAGTCAGTTTTACTAGGGTAAGTTTGGCGGCGTGAGTGAAGGAGGCTTTGTTGCGGAATAGAAAGCCGATTCTTGATTTGATTTTGGATTGGAGATGTTTGATATGAGTCTGGAAGGAGAGTTTGCAGTCTAGCCAGACACCTAGGTACTTATAGATGTCCACATATTCTAGGTCGGAACCGTCCAGGGTGGTGATGCTAGTCGGGCGTGCGGGTGCAGGCAGCGAACGGTTGAAAAGCATGCATTTGGTTTTAGTAGCGTTTAAGAGCAGTTGGAGGCCACGGAAGGAGTGTTGTATGGCATTGAAGCTCGTTTGGAGGTTAGATAGCACAGTGTCCAAGGAAGGGCCGGAAGTATATAGAATGGTGTCGTCTGCGTAGAGGTGGATCAGGGAATCGCCCGCAGCAAGAGCAACATCATTGATGTATACAGAGAAAAGAGTCGGCCCGAGAATTGAACCCTGTGGTACCCCCATAGAGACTGCCAGAGGACCGGACAACATGCCCTCCGATTTGACACACTGAACTCTGTCTGCAAAGTAGTTGGTGAACCAGGCAAGGCAGTCATTAGAAAAACCGAGGCTACTGAGTCTGCCGATAAGAATATGGTGATTGACAGAGTCGAAAGCCTTGGCCAGGTCGATGAAGACGGCTGCACAGTAATGTCTTTTATCGATGGCGGTTATGATGTCGTTTAGTACCTTGAGCGTGGCTGAGGTGCACCCGTGACCGGCTCGGAAACCGGATTGCACAGCGGAGAAGGTACGGTGGGATTCGAGATGGTCAGTGATCTGTTTGTTGACTTGGCTTTCGAAGACCGTAGATAGGCAGGGCAAGCATGTGGCAAGGACAACAGGCCATCCCGGACTACAAAGGCAAATCCAGCTGTGAGATGCCCACTGAGTCCTCCCTCCCAGACAAGCTCAACACATTCTATGGTCGCTTTGAGGCCACCAACACCGAGCAATCCAAGAGGTCTCTCTCTGCTCCGGACAACCAGGTGATTCTGCACTCCGAGGCTGACCTGAGGAAAACGCTTTGTGAGTGAATACTCACAAAGCCTCCAACTCAGATGACATCCCTGGCCACGTCCTCAGAAGCTGGTCATGGCCCACATCAAGGCCAGTAGCCAGACACACTGGACCCATTCCAATTTACCTACCATGACAACAGATCCACGGAAGATGCCATCTCCATTGCTATTCACACGTCCTTATCACACCTGGACAAGTGGAACACCTATGTAAGAATGCTGTTCATTGACTATAATACATTAGATTACATTTTAATCATTTAGCAGATGCTCGTTCAGCATTCAACACCATTGTTCCCTCCAAGCTTGTCACAAAGCTTAGGGCCCTGGGTCTCGAAACCACCCTCTGCAACTGGATCCTGGACTTCCTGACTGGCAGGCCACAGTTTGTGAGGATTGGCAACAACACCTTGTTCACTCTGACTCTCTACACGGGACCTCCAGGGATGTGTCCTCAGCCCACTGCTGTACTCCTTGTTCGCCCATGAATGCATGGCGAAGCACAACACCAGCTCCATCATCAAGTTTGCTGACGACAACCCTGTACAACCATATCTCATAGTTTCACTTCGGGATATGCAGTAATTGGATGAATGTCTATTTTTTTACTCATTAATTCCACGTGGTTACAGGGTTAATTCTGTGTGGTTACATGGTTAAAACAGAAACAACTCAAAGGGTTAGTTTAGGTATTCATTCACAGTGGTTAAGGTCAAAGCTATGGTTTGGGGAAAGCATTAAATATAAATGGCCATTTCCATTTAGTCATCAATGTTACGTTCTGACCTTAGTTCCTTTTTTATGTCTTTATTTTAGTTGGTCAGGGCGTGAGTTGGGGTGGGCATTCTATGTTGTTTTTCTATGTTTTGTTCTGTTGTTATATTTCTATGTGTTTGGCCTAGTATGGTTCTCAATCAGAGGCAGGTGTCAGTCGTTGTCTCTGATTGGGAGCCATATTTAGGTAGCCTGTTTTCTATTGTGTTTTGTGGGTGGTTGTTTCCTGTGTTAGTACCATACGGGACTGTTTCGGTTGTTTGTTTGTACTTTTGTTCAGTGTTCTGTTGATTGATTAAATATCTCATTATGGACACTTACCACGCTGCACATTGGTCCGATCCTTGCTACTCCTCCTCAGACGAAGAGGAAATCCGTTACAATCAAGTAATCTCCCTGCTTGCTAGGGAATTGTGAACTGCTGTGGCATAGTGGTCTTACCAGAATGCTCTGGTTTTGGGCTTCAAGCCCAGTGTTGTGCCATTGTTTATGTTGGTGAGCCCCGAGGAAGGCATATATCGACGTCCTCAGGACCTTTTCAAATGTCCAAAATCAAAATCTGTTTCTAGTGACCAGCCTAAGTAGAAGGCCCGATCACTAACAATGACGAGTCAGCCTAGAGGGAGGATGTCAGAGTTCTGGCTGTGTGGTACAAAAACAACAACCTCTCCTTCAACGTCAGCAAAACAAATTGATTTGATTGTCGACTTTAGGGAGGAGGACACACCCCGATCCACATCGACGGGACTGAAGTGTAAAAAGTCAGCAGCTTCAGGTTCCTCAGCATCCACATCACCAAGAACCTCACATGGACCGACAACACCACCGCCCTGGTCAAGAAGGTGCAACAGCGCCTATACTTTCTCAGGTGGCTGAAGAATTTAGGCATTCCCCCTCGGGTCCTCTCCAAATTCTATCACAGCACCATCGAGAGCGTCCTGACCCAATGCATCACGGCCTGTTACGGAAATTGCTCCGTTTACAACCTCAAAGCCCTTCTGCAGGTACCGGAGCATCGGGTCCCGGACCTCCAGGCTCATAGACAGTTTTTACCCGCAAGCCATCAGACTACTGAACTCTTGAACTGGGACTGATCCCCGGCACAACAACAGTTTTTTGCACTGACTCCCTGCACCTTAACACACGTGCACTCACTCACACAAAGGCTCAAACACATGCACACACACACACACACACACACACACACACACACACACACACACACACACACACACACACACACACACACACACACACACACACACACACACACACACACACACACACCTACGACTGCTGCTACTGTACTCCTACTGTATTTATAATACTGCACAATGTCCCTACTTTAATTAAATTGAGTGACTTTTTGTAGATATTTTAGCAAAATTTGTATCCTATTTTGTTAACATTGAGAAGAAAAAAAATTGTACTCTTTTATTCAGTTAATAACTACTTTCCTATTGTTGTTGCATTGTCGAGAGGTAAACCTGCAAGTAAGCATTTCCTTGCACTGTGTACTCCACATACATCATGTGTCACGCCCTGGCCTTAGTATTCTTTGTTTTCTTAATTATTTTGGTTAGGTCAGGGTGTGACATGGGGAATGTATGTGGTTTTTGTAGTGTCTAGGGTGGTTGTAAGGTTTAGGGGGTTTATTAGAGTAGTTGGGTTTATGTTTAGTATAGTAGTCTAGCTGTGTCTATGGTTGAGTGTAGGTATCTAGGAAAGTCTATGGTTGCCTGAATTGGGTCTCAATTAGAGACAGCTGGTGATTGTTGTCTCTGATTGGGAGCCATATTTAAGGCAACCATAGGCTTTAGCTGGTTGTGGGGAATTGTCTATGTTGAACGTTTGTAGCCTGTGTGTGCGCACTACGTTTATAGCTTCACGGTCGTTTGTTGTTTTTGTATAGTTTGTAATAGTGTTTCGTTTCATGTTCATCTTCGTAGTAAAAATAAAAGAAGATGGCTTATTTTCCACATGCTACGTTTTGGTCCGTCTCTCCTCCACACGATCGTGACAGAATTCCCCACCAACATCGGATCAAGCAGCGTGTGCAACAACAACAGGACCCACCTACACAGGACTATTGGAATTGGGAGGAAATTCTGGACCGCGAAGTACCAGGAGAATATAACCGCCCCAAAGCTGAGCTGGAGGCAGCGAAAGCAGAGAGGCGGAGATATGAGGAGGCAGCAAGGAAACAAGGCTGGAAGCCCGTAAGTCAAACCCAAAAATTTCTTGGGGGGGGGCTCTCGGGTAGTTTAGTTGGGTCAGTCGGGAGACGTGAGCCAACTCCTCCTGCTTACCGTAAGGAGCCGGTGAGGGCGGATTTGGAGGAGAGTGACGCAGAGACAGTAAAGGAGTTAATGGAGAAATTGGAGGAGAGAGTTATGAGGGATGTATTGGTTTGGTGCATGAGGCACGGCATCCGTCCGAATGAACGTGTTGGTGATTTAATGTCACCGGGAACAGCTCTCCATACTCGTCCTGAGGTGCGTGCTAGCCGTCTGGTTAAGACAGTGCCTACAGCACGCACAAAGCCTCCTGTGCGTCTCCAGAGTCCTGTGCGTCCTGTTACTGCTCCTCGCACTAGCCCTGTGGTGTGTGTTCCCAGCCCAGTACCACCAGTGCTGACACCACGCACCAGGCTTCCAGTGCGTATCCAGAGCCCTGTTCCTCCTCCACGCACTCTCCCTGTGGTGCGTGTCTCCAGCCCAGTGCCTCCAGTCCCGGCACCACGCACCAAGCCTCCTGTGCGTCTCCAGAGCCCTGTACGCACTGATCCTTCTCCCCGCACTCGTCCTGAGGTGCGTGCCCTCAGCCCGGTACCACCAGTTCTGGTACCACGCACCAGTCCTATAGTGCGCCTTGAGAACTCAGTGTGCCCTGTTGTTGTTCCCCCGCACTAGCCTGAAGGTGCGTGTCCTTAGCCCGGTACCTCCAGTTCCGGCACCACGCACCAGGCCTACAGTGCGTCTCAGCCGGCCAGAGTCTGCCGTCTGCCAAGCGGCGCCTGAACTGCCCGTCTGCCAAGCGGCGCCTGAACTGCCCGTCTGCCAAGCGGCGCCTGAACTGCCCGTCTGCCCAACGGCGCCTGAACTGTCCGTCTGCCAAGCGCCGCATAAACTGCCCGTCTGTATTGAGCCTTCAAAGCAGCCCGTCTGCCATGAGCCTGCAAAGCCGCCCGTCTGCCATGAGCCTACAGAGCCGTCCGCCAGACAGGAGCCGCTAGAGCCTTCCGCCAGACAGGAGCCGCTAGAGCCTTCCGCCAGAAAGGATCAGCCAGAGCCTTCCGCCAGAAAGGATCAGCCAGAGCCTTCCGCCAGACCGGATCAGCCAGAGCCTTCCGCCAGACCGGATCAGCCAGAGCCTTCCGCCAGACCGGATCAGCCAGAGCCTTCCGCCAGACCGGATCAGCCAGAGCCTTCCGCCAGACAGGATCAGCCAGAGCCTTCCGCCAGACCGGATCAGCCAGAGCCTTCCGCCAGACCGGATCAGCCAGAGCCTTCCGCCAGACCGGATCAGCCAGAGCCTTCCGCCAGACCGGATCAGCCAGAGCCTTCCGCCAGCCATGACCAGCCAGAGCCGTCAGCGAGCCATGACCAGCCAGAGCCGTCAGCGAGCCATGACCAGCCAGAGCCGTCAGCGAGCCATGACCAGCCAGAGCCGTCAGCGAGCCATGACCAGCCAGAGCCGTCAGCGAGCCATGACCAGCCAGAGCCGCCAACCAGACAGGATCTGCCAGAGCCGCCAACCAGACAGGATCTGCCAGAGCCGCCAACCAGACAGGATCTGCCAGAGCCGCCAGCCAGCCATGAGCGTCCAGAGCCGTCAGCCAGCCATGAGCAGCCAGATCCGTCAGCCAGCCATGAGCAGCCAGATCCGTCAGCCAGCCATGAGCAGCCAGATCCGTCAGCCAGCCATGAGCAGCCAGATCCGTCAGCCAGCCATGAGCAGCCAGCTCCGTCAGCCAGCCATGAGCAGCCAGATCCGTCAGCCAGCCATGAGCAGCCAGATCCGTCAGCCAGCCATGAGCAGCCAGATCCGTCAGCGAGCCATGAGCAGCCAGAGCCTTCCGCCAGCCATGACCAGCCAGAGCCGTCAGCGAGCCATGACCAGCCAGAGCCGTCAGCGAGCCATGACCAGCCAGAGCCGTCAGCGAGCCATGACCAGCCAGAGCCGTCAGCGAGCCATGACCAGCCAGAGCCGTCAGCGAGCCATGACCAGCCAGAGCCGTCAGCGAGCCATGACCAGCCAGCGCCGCCAACCAGACAGGATCTGCCAGAGCCGCCAACCAGACAGGATCTGCCAGAGCCGCCAGCCAGCCATGAGCGTCCAGAGCCGCCAGCCAGCCATGAGCAGCCAGATCCGTCAGCCAGCCATGAGCAGCCAGATCCGTCAGCCAGCCATGAGCAGCCAGATCCGTCAGCCAGCATCCGCCAGAGCCGTCATCCAGCCAGGATCCGTCCCTCAGTCCGGAGCTGCCCCTTATCCTGGTGCTGCCCCTTATCCTGGTGCTGCCCCTTAGTCCGGTGCTGCCCCTTAGTCCGGTGCTGCCCCTTAATCTAGTGGGGTTAATGTGGAGGGTGGCCATTTGGAGGAGGCTACGAAAGCGGGTAGTGACTATGGTGGGGTGGGGACCACGACCAGTGCCGGAGCCGCCGCCGTGGACGGACGCCCACCCAGACCCTCCCCTAGACTTTGTGCTGGTGCGCCCGGAGTTCGCACCCTAAGGGGGGGGGGTTATGTCACGCCCTGGCCTTAGTATTCTTTGTTTTCTTAATTATTTTGGTTAGGTCAGGGTGTGACATGGGGAATGTATGTGGTTTTTGTAGTGTCTAGGGTGGTTGTAAGGTTTAGGGGGTTTATTAGAGTAGTTGGGTTTATGTTTAGTATAGTAGTCTAGCTGTGTCTATGGTTGAGTGTAGGTATCTAGGAAAGTCTATGGTTGCCTGAATTGGGTCTCAATTAGAGACAGCTGGTTATTGTTGTCTCTGATTGGGAGCCATATTTAAGGCAACCATAGGCTTTAGCTGGTTGTGGGGAATTGTCTATGTTGAACGTTTGTAGCCTGTGTGTGTGCACTACGTTTATAGCTTCACGGTCGTTTGTTGTTTTTGTATAGTTTGTAATAGTGTTTCGTTTCATGTTCATCTTCGTAGTAAAAATAAAAGAAGATGGCTTATTTTCCACATGCTGCGTTTTGGTCCGTCTCTCCTCCACACGATCGTGACATCATGTGTATATAATAAACAACCTTGAACATGAACAGATCTAATGAAAATGGGGATCGACCATGAGTGCATTGTGCGTGACACCAATCCAGGGCAGGCTCTAGCCTTTTTGGGGGGATTTGGTGTTGGAGAGAAAAATGCTCAGCTTTAAATGTAATATTTCGTAATTCTATACATTTTGTCATGGGGCCGAGAGCAAATATTGCAGTTTTAAAGAACATTTTCTGAAATTCTTTTTAAAAAATTGTCATGTCGGCAGAGAGAACATTTAGCAGCCACTTATGCACTTATTGCCTGAGCACTAACCTAACCACCCACAGGAGGCTGAGCCACACCATGACAATTTTATTCTGGGTGTCATTAGAGTTTGAGTAAACAAACTGCTGCATAATGTTTCTGTTTTTTTAAAGGTATAAAAGGTCAGTGATGTGACAGTAGTTTATGACACAGAACATACAATATGCCTATGTCTACACCACGGCAGTCTGGAGAAAGATACCAGGTGATCCGGACTTACATCCTTTTTTAGACTTAAATCCTGTTTTTGTTGTTTTAGGTGTTTTTTGTACTTTTTATATTCAGACAGTAAGGACATCAGAGGGGGAGACAGGCAAGTGGGAGAAAGAGTGAGATGGGGGTACACAGGGGTTGATCCATGGTCTGGTGGGGAGATGTATATATGACTTATCCCTGGGAGTTTTACCACCGTATGGGTCTGCACGACTAGCCTCCTGTTTGATTCACACACTATGATGGGAGTGTTTGTAAGTGTAGCAGAGAAGTAAAGACTGGTAGCTGAGACATTGCGTCAATTGTATTTGTTATTCAATATATTCATATTATTGAACTACACTAGGGATGAATGAAGTTTGCTGTATAGACTACTCAATGTCCATTGCAGCCACAGGTAACAATGTTTTTCTATGGGGATGCCTATGGGATTAAACACTTTGAAGAGTAATAACGTGGCAATAATGCAAAGAGTCTTGGTAATCGATGGCAAATCAAAGAATGAAGGATTTATGAGACATCAATAAGAGATTGATAGTTTCACCTGATAGACACTGTTACCCTTGTCTTGTGAACCAAATATATCTACAAATATTTCTATAGGTACTATTAGGAAAATGGAGAACTCAACACAATTCACGTCATTTATGCTAGCTGGATATAGTGACAGTGGACACTTAAAGTACTTATATTTCATTATAATAACTGTGTTATACGTCTCCATAGTTTTTACGAACACAGTGCTTATTGTGGTTATATGTATAGAGAGAAGCCTTCATGAACCCATGTATCTGTTTCTGTGCAGTTTGTTTGTGAATGAGTTGTATGGGAGCACTGCTTTGTTTCCTGCTCTTATGACTCGTTTGGTTTCAGATGCCCATTCAGTTTCCACTGTGTACTGTTACCTACAGATGTTTTGTATATACACATATGGATCTATTGAATTCAGCAATTTAGCGGTCATGTCCTATGACAGGTACCTTGCTATATGTTATCCACTACAGTATAATGTCATCATGACACAAAACAGGGTGTGTATTTTAGTTTGTATAATATGGTTGTACTCTTTTGTAAAATTCATCATAACACTGTCTTTAACTATTCGTTTGAAATTGTGTGGGAACGTTATAGACAAAGTGTACTGTGACAACTACCTGGTAGTGAAACTTGCTTGTTCAACTTCAGACACAACAGTTAATAACATCTATGGACTCTACGGTGTTGTTTTGTCTGTCGCCGTCCCTTTAATTACTATTTTGTTTTCTTATATTAAGATTCTGTCTATTTGTTTGAAATCTTCCATTGAGACCAGACAGAAAGCTTTCAGCACCTGTACTCCTCACCTGGCCTCGCTGCTCAACTTCTCTTTCGGCTGTTTCTTAAATCTGCTCCAGAGTAGATTTGATAGGCCTATGAGAAATGTTCCAACTGTACTTCACACTATTTTATCAGTGTACTTTCTGATGTGCCAGCCACTTTTTAATCCTGTTGTGTATGGAGTTAGGATGGCTAAAATCAGACAGGCTTGTAAATACATACTACCTGTAGGTATGTACCCTAAAACATAAGCTAAACATTAGTGTGACCTTTTCTGTCCTGATTGTTAGATTTAGGTGATGTTGACTTGTGTGTTTTGTTACTTATAGTTACCATAATGAATGGGGGTGAGGATGGTGACAATCAGACATGTAATTCATTTGCTAATTTGTGAAATATTGTCATTTACCTTTTATTCACTTTATAAATAAATGGACTCGGACAGGCTCGTCTGCCTGTCAGGCCTACTGTCCCCCTATGAACCTCCATTAAGTTAAAGCCATGCCAAACAGCTCCATGCCACCAGGACCTGGATACACACAACGAGGGACGTTTCTTTTGCTCCCAAGCACCGTGCCTTTGGGACTCCCTTCCTGACAATCTCAGGGCTGCTCAGACTGTTAGGGCCTTCAAAGTAGGCCTTATGACTCATCTCTATGAGCCTTCCCTTCCTTCTAGATTTTGATGGTTGCTTTCATGGTTTGGTTATATATATATATTTTGTACGCTTTTTTTGTTTATCTTTTATTTTATGCACTTGTATAATGAAAAGCACTATTATTATTACATGAACAAAAAAAACTGAAGTTCATTACTTTGAATTCTTACTTAAATTGACCGCTGTATCTAAGTATGTAACAGCGGATAAACTGATGTACAGTAAATGTGGAAAAGGTAAACCCACCTTATAGCCTACCTGGCACCATTACATCCATTCTAATAGAAAATAGGCCCTGTACAGTACAGACAAGCTTGGGGATTGTTTGACATTTTGAGAGAGAAATTAAGGGAAATACTGTATTATGAAAACAAACTACATTCTGTCTGAGATCTGGATGCATGTCATGTTTTCTGAGGGCCAACTGTTTAATGTAACATGATATCTGTGTGCCAGCTATCTGACAGATGACTAGCTTTGGTATTCCTCAGAAATGTTGAGTAGTACCAGAAACGCAGCTACCTGGGACACAAGAGTAACATCTTGCCTAATTTGAATAGCTTATTCTGTCCTCAAAAATCCAGATAATTCATTAATAATAGCAAATATACTGCATATACTGTATTTTGTTTTATTTATAAATCGGAGGACCAGATTTACATTTATGTCATTTAGCAGACGCTTGTGTCCATAGCAACTTACAGTTAGTGCATTCACCTTAAGATGGTGGGACAACCACATACCCATCTTGTTTTTCCAGGGTCACTGTGAGATATGTTTGACCCACAGAATAAAAGAATACAGCAAGCGTAATGATGATGGATTGCATGTATAAAACACATTTGTCATGTACTCTATCCATCCTGTGTCACGCCCTGGCCTTAGTATTCTTTGTTTTCTTTATGTTTTTTAGTTAGGTCAGGGTGTGACATGGGGAATGTATGTGTTTTTGTAGTGTCTAGTGTAGTTGTCTAGTTATGTCTATGGCTGCCTAGATTGGTTCTCAATTAGAGGCAGCTGGTGTTCATTGTCTCTGATTGAGAGCCATATTTAAGGCAGTCATAGGCATTGGGGTTTTGTGGGTAATTGTCTGTGTCTATGTTGCATGTTTGCACTTAGTCTTTGATAGCTTCACGTTTGTTTCGTTGTCCTTCTTCTAATAAAGAGAAGATGTATTTTCCACACGCTGCGCCTTGGTCCTCTCTCTCTCCCATTGACGATCGTGACATCCTGTAAAAAGCTGTCAAAAGTTTTGGAGTTCTGTCAATGAAAATGATGTGCGAAACACCAGTAATTTGTTTTACTCCATCCATACTTTACCATGGGGACAGCAGAAGCCAATATCAAGAGCATAAAAAACATGTTTATCGAGTCATTAGGTACCAGGTCATTAGTCCACTCTATCACCTCGTTCCCTAGGAACCAATTAATGCAGCTATTAACCTGTAGAGACCCGAGGGGCTCCAGGAGAGGCACGGCTGGTCTTGATTGCATCCCAAATTGTACTCTATTCCCTATATCTATTCCCTATTCCCTATATTGATCAGAGGCCTCTGGCCAAAGGTAGTGCACTATATAGGGAATAGAGTGCCATTTGGGACACATACTTCTGTCATCGCCTCTGGGTTGATAGGCTCTGAAACTGTACTGTGGGCCTACGGAAGCCCAGAGTGTCAATAACAGTCCTAATTTTTACCTGAGCAGGAAAGGCTCTGGGCCTAGCTTTTAGACTATAGCTAGTACTCAGGATCCTGAGTTATTCCCTGTATAACCTCTATATTCCCTCTATATTCCCTCTATATGGTCAGGAAAAACTATAGTGCCCTAATACGTATATAGCCTGGGTACCGGTCTGTTTGTGCTATCATTCCACCTCTTGTCATTCCATACACGACAAGGAGTTGGAATGATAGCACAAATAGATCTGGGGCCAGGCTACCAACGATGACATCTCCTCAGACTGTTGTGTTGCCTCCCTCATTCAGACTGAAGCTAACTAGGTAGTCCCTCAACAATACCAAGATACCTGACAGTGGTTGGGAACAAGAATAATGGACGGATTCTCCATGAAAGTGTATTTTATTCCAGGACGATACTTAATCTGGGTCCAGGAAACCGTCTATTTGTCAGAGGCTTTGGATTGGTTTCAATTAACTTTTTCTTTACTGTACATGGTGCACAATACATAGCACCCAAACTCCTGCTTAACAGATAATGAGAGAGTTGATAGCATTGCCTGCCCAGCCCATTGGTGATGCTACATACTTCTTCTACATTGTAGAGTACCAGACTAGAGGGTCCCCACACATACATTGTTTTAACAGGATCTTAGACAACTAACACAGCCTGTTCATAACATTAAGGATGTGTATTCTTCTGATGTGCTTTACTATCCTTCCAAACTACTTTTTTATTTAGGAATGTCACTGTGGCCATGTGTAACAGTGTTGCTTCCGTCCCTCACCTTGCCCCAACCTGGGCTTTAACCAGGGACTATCTGAACACATCGACAACCGAAATGGCCTGTCCTTGGTGTATTCTTTTTTCATCAACGCCATCATTTTCTCCCTGAGATTGCAACTGCAATTTTGTGGTAATGTTATAGACAGCGTGTATTGTGACAACTACTTGCCTGTTCAAATATAATACAGTCTTGTAACTGTGCTTTCTTTGGCTATTTCCTCTAAATATGTTAAGTATTTTACAGAAAGCATTTAACACTTGTACACCACATAGAACCTCTTTGCTGAACTTCTTCTTTGGCTGGTTATTTGTGATTATACAAAGCAGATATGAAACTGCAGATCTTCCAGCTATTCTTCACACTATT
The DNA here is from genome assembly GCF_045679555.1 of Salvelinus alpinus. Taxonomy (NCBI): domain Eukaryota; kingdom Metazoa; phylum Chordata; class Actinopteri; order Salmoniformes; family Salmonidae; genus Salvelinus; species Salvelinus alpinus. Next base: position 7,774,375 of record NC_092107.1, read on the forward strand.
TTATTTGTTTCTTTTCTGGTATGTCCACCACTTTTCAATCCTTTAATGTATGGCATTAGGATGGTTAAAATCAGGCAGGCTTGTAAAAAGGTACGAGGCCTTAACCCCAAAACATAACATGATTGTTTATTTTTGTATAATTGAATTATGTGTTTTTTAAGTTGTTATAATTGACTATACAAATATGTGGCCCAAAGATAATTTTAAAAAAATCATAAAGTTTGTCATGTATTGTCACTGAGAATGTTTTATGTCATATTAGGTATCTGATCTTTACAATTCACCAATTAAGTATGATGTTCCTCAAGGCTCTTTTCTAGGAAAGTTATGGTTTTCTACAGTTTTCAGAATTGGGCTGGAAAATGATAATCTGCTGGCAAAAATGTGTCATTCGGACGTCCCAAACATCAACAAATGGTTGTGTGAAGTGGTCAGGACATTGTGTCATTGTCACCTGGAGGTTTTAGTTCCCGCTTTATCCCGGGGGCTTCCCCGATTACTTAGATTTTGTTTAAATTTCTATTTCATTTTTTCGATAATTTGAATGATCTTTTCGATTGCATCTCTTCAGTTTGTTTAGTTCAGTTTGGAAAGAACAGGGTTAATAGTGAAGCGAAAATATCCAATCAGGATTTTTCTTTGTCGGTCTCTGTGTAAAAAAATGGAGCTAGCTCAGCCAGCCATTGCCTAGGTCTTCAGAAAATGGGTGGCAGGTAGCCTAGAGGTTAAGAGCATTGGGCCGGTAACCGAAAGGTCGCTGATTCGAGCAGGTTAGGTGGAAAGTTGTGCAACTGACTTGGTATCCCCTTTCCCTGCCAATCAACTGTGTTAGAGCAGGATTGTGGAATGAACCAACATCATTTTGACCTGCAATGGGTGGAACCGTTTAAAAAAAAACAAGTGACGTGTCTAGGCACATCAGTACTGAGAGCGCAAGAGCAAAGAATCAGCGGCGATAGCAAGCTGTAATCTTACCACGCTAGTTGTTGCAGTAGTGTGACATTGGCAACGACGGCTGCTGCAGCAGCAGGTGTTTTCATTTTCCGTATTTTTATTGACTTTTAAAATATACAATCCACCTGCAGAGAAGCTGCTCCACATTTGCATTACATTTAAGTCATCTAGCAGATGCCCCCATCCAGAGCGACCACGGTCAAGCGCCCAGCTCGGGCACATCGACAGATCCCCCTGCCAGCTAACTCGAGGAACTGAACCAGCAACCTCACAGCCACCGGTCCAGCACCCTTCGCTCCCAACCAACAACCTTCCTTTTTAGTGTCTTTCTTCATTTTTATATTTTTGCCGTCACTTTACCACTCACTCAGCAACTTCACTCTCACTCATCTCCAGTTCCAGATTTCGGTTTCCCTCATCCCATCCCACCTATCTCTGCTGGCCATCCCCTTCGGATTTCAGCGCATTTAGTGATGCTATGTTGTCTGTTAATTTCTAGATTTTTAAAGTTTGATTCAACGTAGGCTATTGAAAGATTTTTGTTCCCTCTGAAGGCCTTGGTTCGATAGTCAGAGTTCACTTGATAGTAGCAAAGAAACTTTATCCATGTTTACGAAGGGCATGTATATCCTAGTTTCATTACACATCACTTGTTATTGTTGCCAAGCCCATCAAGTCCCTGATTTGTAAACCACTGGTCCAGTCACAGCCCTTTGTCTTTTGACAATGTTAGGGGCATCCCCCCCATACACAGTGCTTTTACCATACACTGTTTTCAACTCACATATTTGACATACATGATTACATTGTGCATGTTCATTTATACAGTAATTATTATTCAAACATGTCCTCACCTGGGATTTGAACTCACAACATTCCGATCTTCATGCTATGCCACCTTGTCTATGTCAATGACTGATTTCACTTGTATTCCTACACTTTGCACTTCAAAGTAAATATCAGGTCTGTTAAAAATGCATTCAAGAAAAACTATTATACTTATCATAGTGATTCAGGAGTACGATTAAAACAGACAACTATAGTGAAAACCCAAACTCAAATAGCTGAAATAAGTAAATGAACTCAATGATGAGAGAATAGTCAGATTAACTGATAACTAAAATAACAGTGCAGATGGCACTATTTTGTTAAGTGCAGAGATGTATTATAGGTAATGAACATGTATGGGACTTCAGAAATTCTACATATTGTGGTGCAGCAAAAAAATGATCTATATACCCCCAAATGACGTTCTGGTAACTTAAAGGGAACTAGACAATAGTCCCCCAGAGACATTCCCTTGGGTCTATCACGCGACGTCCTACTGACTAGTAAAATTAAAGTCCTGAGAACATCCTAAAAAGGTCCTGACATGATCCTCTGAGACGTCCTCGTGACTTCCAGGGAACTACACAAAAGCCCCCCCAGAGAATATTCCCTTGAATATTCCCTTGAGACCATCACAGGGCATCCTAATGACTACTAAAATTAAAGTCCTGAGAACGTCCTAATAAGGTCATGATATGGTCCTCAGTGACATCCTGGTAACTTACAGGGAACTAGATAAAGGTCCCCCAAAAAACGTTCCCTTGGGACCATCATATGGCGTCCCATTGACCATCATGAAACGTCTCCTTGTGGTCATTGAATGTCCCACGGATAACGTCATGTCAGACACAAATAGGAACCTTTTCATAATGTTCCCTAATGGACTTTAAAATAAATTATTATAGCATTATACTGCGTCCAAACCGGGATCTGTACTGAACGTCCTCTTACCGTCCCGAGGTTAACGTCATGTTTTAAAGTTCCTAAGATTTTCTCAGAATGTCAGTGGGATAACGTCTCGCTCAAACCCTTAAAGCAATGTTTCCCAAACGTGGTCCTATGGACCCCAAGGGGTGCACGTTTTGGTTTTTGCCCTAGCACTACACAGTTGATTCAAATAATGAACTAATTCATCATCAAGCTTTGATTATTTGAATCTGCTATGGAGTGTTAGGGCAAAAAACTAAACGTGCAAAGGACCAACTTTGGGAAACACTACCTAAAAGGGACCTAATGAGAACATTTCCAAATGTCCTTAGGACATCCCCTGTTTGCTGGGTTAATACGTAAGCTGAACAAAAATATAAACGCAACATGCAATAATTTCAAAGATTTTACTGCGTTACAGTTCAGATAAGGACATCAGTCAATTGAAATCAATTCATTAGGCCCTAATCTATGGATTTCACATGACTGGGCAGGGGAGTAGCCATGGGTGTGCCTGGGAGGGCATAGGCCATCCCACTAGAGAGCCGGGTCCAAAACATGAGACATCTGTGGCATTGCATTGTGTGACAAAATTTCACATTTTTGAGTGGCCTTTTCTTGTCCCCAGCATAAGGTGCACCTGTGTAATGAGCATGTTGTATAATCAGCTTCTTGCCACATCTGTCAGATGGATGGGTTATCTTGGCAAGGGAGAAATGCTTACTAACAGGGATGTAAACACATTTGTCCAACATTTTTAGAGAAATAAGCTTTTTGTGCGTATACGTAGACATTTTATGGGATCTTTCATTTCAGCTAATGAAACATGGGACCAACACTTTCCATGTTGCGTTTATATTTTTGTTTTGTGTACTTAGTTCAGTGTAATAATGAATGGGGGTGAGGATGGTGAAAATTAGTAAAACATTTGCTAATTTGTGAAATATTGTCATACCTTTTATTCACTTGCTGATCTCCATTGGCTACCTGTCCCTCAAAGAAATTAGTTTTAAATTCTCCTTGTTTACTAGGCTCTAAATGTCATCGGACCAGCCTACCTGTCAGACCTACTCTCCCCTATGAACCTCCATGCACCCTAAGTTCCAGCAATGCCAAACTGCTCCATGCCCCGAGGACCTGGCTCCCAACAGCAGTTGGGAACAAGACTAAGGGCTGGAAAACAGGACCCAGATTAAGACTCGTCCTAGAATAAAATATATTCTCAATGGAGAATCTCCATTGACAGTGTGGTTTAGTTCAGGAGTAGACTCTGGGTCCGGGAAACCAACCCTTTGTCAGAGACTTGGATTGGTTTCACGGAACTATTTATTTATTGTACATGGTGCACAATACATGGAAAACAAACTCCTGCTAAAATGTTAGAGAGTGTAGTCTGCCCAGTCCATTGGTGATGGGGTGGTAGGTAGCCTAGCGGGTCAAGAGCATCGTTTGAATCCCTGAGCCAACTAGGTAAGAATTCTGTCGATGTTCCCTTGAGCACTTAATCCTGAATGCTAAATGACTAAAGTGTGACAATTATGCCACATACTTCTACAGTGTAGAGTACCAGGCTACATTGTTTTAACAAAAGCCACAGCCCTTGCAAAGCAAGGGAAACAACTACTTCTTGGTCTCAGAGAGGGTAACGTCTCCGATTGAACGCAAGTGTGAAACGCAAACTAGCAAGCCATTTCACATCGGCTAGACATGCCCCGTTTAATCTACTATTCTTTATGAATTACTGTATTTCTAGACAATTTAAGAAAGGTTTTGAACATTTACATTTAAGTCATTTAGCAGACGCTCCTATCCAGAGTGAGCAATTAGGATTAAGGGCCTTGCTGAAGGGCACATCAACAGATTTTTCACCTAATTGGCTTGGGGATTTAAACCAGCAACCTTTCCGTTACTGGCCCAAAGCTCTAAATCTCTAGGCTACCGGCCCCATGGAGGGCCTGTGTTACAAAATGGTATCTGTTTTTTTCTATATGTTTCCTTGACCAAGAATATCAAATTTCCCCCAGGTATTGGGTACTATCACTCCAAGGCAGGCGCTTTTTTTTTCACCCCACAAGTATAAGAATCAAGTGAGGAGCTGAGTTTCAGGAGTTCATCATGGATTCGAAATGGTCAGTCTAAACAGTACATCAATTTTATCAATATATTTAGCATTTTAATGCAATAAATAATGAGTGCAGGATAGAAAGTATAATATTGTTTGATTTAGGCTATGAATTACGTTATCCGGAGAACAACTATGAGAAAATGTATCACTGTAACATGAACAGGTCAAGGTTATCAATTTAGGTTGTCTGGTCTTTGTGATTTCATTGTTTTAACTTATATTGAAGTTATAGTACTATAGAGGATTTGCTCCTCTTCTTCAAAACATTGACAGCACATCTTTAACATCTACCAGGACCATGGAAAACTCTACTCACTACGAGGTCTTCAGGCTTGCTGCATATGGTGATATTGGACAATTGAAATATTTATATTTTGCTGTAGTGACTGTAATATATTTTGTCATCATTCTTGCCAATGCTTTGCTTATTGGAGTTATCTGCATTGAAAGAAGCCTTCATGAACCCATGTATCTGTTTCTATGTGCTTTGTTTGTTAATCAGTTGTATGGGAGCACTGGTTTGTTTCCTGCTCTCATGTTTTACTTACTCTCTGACACACATGATATTTCCCTTTTTTATTGTTATCTCCAGATTTATGTGTTGTACACATATGGTTTAACAGAATATAGTAATTTAGCAGTTATGTCCTATGACAGGTACATGTCTATTTGTTATCCTCTACAGTATAACAATATTATGACACCTAAAACCATTTGTGGCTTAATTCTACTGCCCCAAGTGTATTCTTTTTTCATCAACGCCATCATTATCTCCCTGAGTTTGCGACTGCAATTTTGTGGTAACGTTCTAGACAGAGTGTATTGTGACAACTACTCAGTCGTCAAGCTTGCCTGCTCAAATACTATGCTGAATAACATATGGGGTCTTGTTGTCACTGCGCTCTCTTTTTCTTGTACTATACTTCCTACCATATACTCATATGTAAGAATTCTACGAATATGTTTAAAGTCTTCTAAAGAGACGAAACAGAAAGCATTTAACACCTGTACACCACATATAGCCTCTTTGCTGAACTTCTCCTTTGGCTGTTTATTTTTGATTCTACAAGGCAGATATGAAACTGCACATCTTCCACCTATACTTCGCACTATTTTATTAGTTTATTTTCCAATATGTCCACCACTTTTCAATCCTATTATGTATGGCATTAGGATGGTTAATATCAGGCAGGCTTGTAAAAAGGTACTAGGCCGTTACCCTAAAACATAACCTGGTTGTAATTTTTTTGTAACATTCAATTATGTGTTTTATTACTTATAATTGCTATTTTTGACGGTACAGATACATGTAATTTTGGAATAATTTCTCTGTAGCCCAAATATTATTGTAAAGTTTATAATGTATTGTAACTGAATGTTTTGTGTCATATTAGCTAATTAACTGCATAACTACAGAGCATCAAGGGGAGTGGCCCTCCCTACCTTCAAGCTGTGCTCAAATAGATGCTAAGTGGGATCCTTGGGATGACCCTACACCCCAACCCGTTCTGCCTCTTCTGTTCTCTTGGCCCTGGTCTCTTGGCTCTGGTCTCTTGGCCCACCGTACAAAAATATTTCTGCAATATATATGTAACGTTTGCTTACGTTATTCTAGCAGTAATGAGTTTATGACAGGTATGTCTCCATTTTTTAGCCATTTCAATATCATAGCATTATGACTCCTTCTAAAATGAATATGTTGTTAGCCTTGGTATACTTTATTCCCATAACTCTTTTCAAATGTTTATCACTTCAAGGCTCCCTTTGTGCAAGTACAACAGCTTTTTTGTGATGAATAAGCAGTTAAACTCTCTCGTGTTGAAAGTGCGCTGAGTAACCTGTATGATATATGTATCATATCAAGTCTAGTGGTTTTACCTTTGGTGTTAGTTGTGCTCTCATATGTAAAGATATTGTTTGCTCGAAAGCCTCAAAGGAGTCACAAACGAAGGCTTTTAATGTGTGTGCTCCCCACTTGATCATATTCATCAACTTCTCTGCAAGCCATCCTTTTTTCTGTTGTTTACAACAGGCAGAGGTTAATCTATTAATATCAGTACAGCTCATTCTTTTCCCACCACTGGTACACCCCATCTTATATGGTATTAGGACCAAGAAGATCAGGACATGTATTATAAAAATTATAAGAAGAATCTTTACGAACTCTCTTGATTTTTCTCATCAAAAATCTGAACCTAAACTGGTACCAATTATGAGTTTAGATATTACAGCAGCAGGGCAGGGTTGCCGGTTTGAATCCCAGGTCTGACAGGATCATCTGCCAGAACTGAATGCTTATACATTTGTTTTGATCATCAACCTAATCTCTTGTTTCTCCTTGGTATTGCATTCTATTTCTGTGAATTCTTCTGCATTTCCTTTAAATGTATTTTACTGTAGTAAAGTCAAATCAGGGATGCTGCTAGAAGAACAACACATGTACGTGTGTTTCAGGGGGGTTGGGGACAGAGTAAAAGGATATAAGGATACAATAAGTTCTGTTTCCACAAATGAGCAATAAAGTATTCTTCTAGACATGACGGATCTAGCAGATATTCTGAAGAAATGTGAATTAGCAAGTGAAAAACACAAATAATTTCCTGTAAAATAAAAAGGATGAATCCATTTTCTTGATCAAACAGTTGCATTTTTTCTTGACAATGAAAATAATTCCAATGCATTTTTGAAATAGCTTCATGCACAATGAGGAAGATCAGTCCAATTACCCACTCAGCTACATTTAATCTAAAGACACCTCAGTCTGTCCCAATAGAGTACCACATAATACCCATGAAACCTAGCAGTCAAATAGGGAAATGGTTCCATAGGGGATTTTTTGAAACAATTGGAACCATTTCTCTGTTTGATGGCTAGGTTTTATGGGTATTATGACTCATCCACTGTGAGCCTCTATAAGATCACTGGAAGCTCCATTGAGGCCATCTCCATTTTGAAGTAATCCATTTTCTTCTACTACTTCTATGAGTTTTCAAACATACTGGAAGGGTGCATACTGCCACCTGGAGAGTGTTGTTTGAACAGGCATGAAGCCAATGTTGACGATTTACTGACACCTGCAGTTATGGAATGTTTGCTCACAAGTATAATTCATTGGCTGATCCCTCATTGTGACCTTCATGGAATTATGTGATCCTTCCTTAACCCATATGAAGTCCCACCCAGTTACTACTCTAGTGACTTTTGGCCACGCGAGTCCTCTATCTATGTCTACACTTGCAAACTTTTTAGACAGGCCACTGAGCTAAAGGAATGACCCATCTGGCGTTTGCCCTAATTACTGGGCCGGTCTGATAAAGCTTAATTCTTAAAAATACAGTTCCAGTCAAAAGTTTGGACACACCTACTCATTCCAGGGTTTTTCTTTATTTTTACTATTTTCTACATTGTAGAATAATTGTGAAGACATCAAAACTATGAAATAATACATATGGAATCATGTAGTATCCAAAAAAGTGTTAAACAAATCAGAATATATTTTATGTTTGAGATTCTTCAAAGTAGCCACCCTTTGCGTTGATGACAGCTTTGCACACACTTGGCATTCTCTCAACCAGATTCATGAGGTAGTCACCTGGAATGCATTTCAATTAACAGGTGTGCCTTGTTAAAAGTTAATTTGTGAAATTTCTTTCCATCTTAATGTGTTGTGTTGTGACAAGGTAGGGGTGGTATACAGAAGATTGCTCTATTTGGTAAAAGACCATGTCCATATTATGGAAAGATCAGCTGAAATAAGCGAAGAGAAGTGGCAGTCCATCATTGGTTTAAGATATGAAGGTCAGTCAATCCGAAACATTTCAAGAACGTGCTGTGGCAAAAACCATCAAGCTCTATAATGAAACTGGCTCTCATGAGGACCGCCACTGGAAAGGAAGACCAAGTGTTACCGCTACTGCAGAAGATAAGTTCATTGCATAGATAATAAACAGAGAGTAGCAGCAGCGTAAAAGAGGGGTCTGGGTAGCCCTATGATAAGCTGTTCAGGAGTATTATGGCTTGGGGGTAGAAGCAGTGAAGAAGTCTTTTGGACCTAGACTTGGCGCTTCGGTGCCACTTGCTGTGCGGTAGCAGAGAGAACAGTCTATGACTAGGGTGGCTGGAGTCTTTGACAATTTTTCGGGCCTTCCTCTGACACCGCCTGGTATAGAGGTCCTGGATGGCAGGAAGCTTGGCCCAAGTGATGTACTGGGCCGTACGCACTACCCTTTGTAGTGCCTTGCGGTCGGAGGCCGAGCAGTTGCCATACCAGGCAGTGATGCAACCAGTCAGGATGCTCTCGATGGTGCAGCTGTAGAACCTTTTGAGGATCTGAGGACACATGCCAAATCTTTTCAGTCTTCTGAGGGGGAATAGGTTTTGTCGTGCCCTCTTCACGAGTGTCTTCGTGTGCTAGGACCATGTTACTTGTTGGTGATTTGGACACCGAGGTACTTGAAGCTCTCAACTGGGGGCATGCTCGGTACTCCTTTTCTTGTAGTCCACAATCATCTCCTTTGTCTTGATCACGTTGAGTGAGAGGTTATTGTCCTGGCACCACACGGCCAGGTCTCTGATCTGCTCCCTATAGGCTGCCTCATCGTTGTCGGTGATCAGGCCTACTACCGTCATCGGCAGACTTGATGACGGTGTTGGAGTCGTGCCTGACCGTGCAGTCATGAGTGAACAGGGAGTACAGGAACGGACTGAGCAAGCACCCCTGAGGGTCCCCCGTGTTGAGGATCAGAGTGGCGGATGTGTTATTACCTACCCTTACCACCTGGGGGCGGCCCGTCAAGAAGATACAGTTGCAGAGGGAGGTGTTTAGTCCCAGGGTCCTTAGCTTAGTGATGAGCTTTGAGGGCACTATGGTGTAGAACGTTGAGCTGTAGTCAATGAACAGCATTCTCACATAGGTGTTCCTTTTGTCCAGATGGGAAAGAGCAGTGTGGAGTGCAATAGAGATTACATCATCTGTGTATCTGTTGGTTGGTATAAAAACTGGAGTGGGTCTAGGGTTTCTGGGATAATGGTGTTGATGGTGTTGATGTGAGCCATGACCAGCCTTTCAAAGCATTTCATGGCTACAGACGTGTGTGCTACGGGTTGGTAGTCATTTAGGCAGGTTAGCTTCGTGTTCTTAGGCACAGGGTTTATGGTGGTCTGCTTGAGACATGTTGGTATTACAGACTCAGACAGGGAGAGGTTGAAAATGTCAGTGAAGACACTTGCCAGTTGGTCAGAGCATGCTCAGAGTACACGTCCTGGTAATTCGTCTGGCCCTACGGCCCTGTGAATGTGGACCTGTTTAAAGGTCTTAATCACACCGGCTGTGGAGAGCATGATCACACAGTCGTCCGGAACAGCTGTTGCTCTCGTGCATGTTTCAGTGTTACTTGCCTCAAAGCGAGCATAAAAGTAATTTAGCTGGTCTGGTAGGCTCGTGTCACTGGGCAGCTCTCGGCTGTGCTTCCCTTTGTAGTCTGTAATAGTTTGCAAGCCCTGCCACATCCGACGAACGTCTGAGCCAGCGTAGTACGATTCCTGTATTGACGCTTTGCCTGTTTGATGGTTCGGAGGGCCATCGGAAGAATCCTGGAACATATAGTCTCTGCTAGTGTCACGCCCTGGCCTTAGTATTCTTTGTTTTCTTTATGTTTTTTAGTTAGGTCAGGGTGTGACATGGGGAATGTATGTGTTTTTGTAGTGTCTAGTGTAGTTGTCTAGTTATGTCTATGGCTGCCTAGATTGGTTCTCAATTAGAGGCAGCTGTGGTTCATTGTCTCTGATTGAGAGCCATATTTAAGGCAGTCATAGGCATTGGGGTTTTGTGGGTAATTGTCTGTGTCTATGTTGCATGTTTGCACTTAGTCTTTGATAGCTTCACGTTCGTCTGTTTGTTGTTTTGTTTCGTTGTCCTTCTTCTAATAAAGAGAAGATGTATTTTCCACACGCTGCGCCTTGGTCCTCTCTCTCTCCCATTGACGTTCGTGACAGAATTACCCACCAGAATCGGACCAAGCGGCGTGTCAAGCGGCAACAGGACCCACCTACACAGGATTTCTGGACATGGGAGGACGAATTGGATGGTAAGGGACCTTGGGCTCAACCAGGAGAATATCACCGCCCCAAAGCTGAGCTGGAGGCAGCGAAGGCAGAGAGGCGGCGATATGAGGAGGCAGCACGGAAGCAAGGCTGGAAGCCCGCGAGTACAACCCAAAATTTTCTTGGGGGGTGGCTAAAAGGGAGTGTGGCGAAGTCAGGTAGGAGACCTGCGCATACTCCCTGTACTTACCGTGGAGAGCGAGAGTACGGGCAGACACCGTGTTACGCAGTAGAGCGCATGGTGTCTCCTGTACGCGTGCATAGCCCGGTTCGGTATATTCCAGCTCCACGTATCGGCCGGGCTAGATTGAGCATTGAGCCGGATGTCATGAAGCCGGCCCAACGCATCTGGCCACCAGTGCGTCTCCTCGGGCCGGCTTACATGGCACCAGCCTTACGCATGGTGTCCCCGGTTCGCCTACATAGCCCGGTGCGGGTTATTCCACCTCCCCGCACTGGTCGGGCGACGGGGAGCATACAACCAGGTAAGGTTGGGCAGGCTCAGTGCTCAAGGGAGCCCTGTTCCTCCTCCACGCACTCTCCCTGTGGTGCGTGTCTCCAGTCCAGTGCCTCCAGTTCCGGCACCACGCATCAAGCCTCCTGTGTGTCTCCAGAGTCCTGTACGCACTGTTCCTTCTCCCCGTACTCGCCCTGATGTGCGTGCCCTCAGCCCGGTACCACCAGTGCCGGTACCACGCACCAGGCCTATAGTACGCCTTGAGAGTCCAGTGTGCCCTGTTGCTGTTCCCCGCACTAGCCTGAAGGTGCGTGTCCTTAGCCCGGTACCTCCAGTTCCGGCACCACGCACCAGGCCTATAGTGCGTCTCAGCCGGCCAGAGTCTGCCGTCTGCCCAGCGGCGCCTGAACTGCCCGTCTGCCCAGCGGCGCCTGAACTGCCCGTCTGCCCAACGCCGTCTGAACTGTCCGTCTGCCAAGCGCCGCATGAACTGCCCGTCTGGACTGAGCCTTCAAAGCCGCCCGTCTGCCATGAGCCTTCAGAGCCGTCCGCCAGACAGGAGCCGCTAGAGCCTTCCGCCAGACAGGAGCAGCCAGAGCCTTCCGCCAGACAGGAGCAGCCAAAGCCTTCCGCCAGACAGGAGCAGCCAGAGCCTTCCGCCAGACAGGAGCCGCTAGAGCCTTCCGCCAGACAGGAGCCGCTAGAGCCTTCCGCCAGACAGGAGCAGCCAGAGCCTTCCGCCAGACAGGAGCAGCCAAAGCCTTCCGCCAGACAGGAGCAGCCAGAGCCTTCCGCCAGACAGGAGCAGCCAGAGCCTTCCGCCAGACAGGAGCAGCCCGAGCCTTCCGCCAGACAGGAGCAGCCCGAGCCTTCCGCCAGACAGGATCAGCCCAAGCCTTCCGCCAGACCGGATCAGCCCGAGCCTTCCGCCAGCCATGACCAGCCAGAGCCTTCCGCCAGCCATGACCAGCCAGAGCCGGCCGTCAGCCAGCCATGACCAGCCAGAGCCGGCCGTCAGCCAGCCATGACCAGCCAGAGCCGACCGTCAGCCAGCCATGACCAGCCAGAGCCGGCCGTCAGCCAGCCATGACCAGCCAGAGCCGGCAGCCAGCCATGACCAGCCAGAGCCGTCAGCCAGCCATGACCAGCCAGAGCCGTCAGCCAGCCATGACCAGCCAGAGCCGTCAGCCAGCCATGACCAGCCAGAGCCGTCAGCCAGCCATGACCAGCCAGAGCCGTCAGCCAGCCATGACCAGCCAGAGCCGTCAGCCAGCCATGACCAGCCAGAGCCGTCAGCCAGCCATGACCAGCCAGAGCCGTCAGCCAGCCATGACCAGCCAGTGCCGTCCCTCAGTCCGGAGCTGCCGTCCCTCAGTCCGGAGCTGCCGTCCCTCAGTCCGGAGCTGCCGTCCCTCAGTCCGGAGCTGCCGTCCCTCAGTCCGGAGCTGCCGCCCCTCAGTCCGGAGCTGCCCCTCATTCCGGTGTTGCCCCTCAGTCCGGTGCTGCCCCCTAATCCAGTGGGGTTAATTTGGAGGGTGGCCATTTGGAGGAGGCTACCAAAGCGGGTATTGACAATGGTGGAGTGGGGGCCACGTCCCGCACCCGAGCCGCCGCCATGATGGGGCCCACCCCGGACCCTCCCCTTTCTATGTCAGTTTGTGCGGTCGGAGTCCGCACCTTTGGGGGGGGGGGGGGGTACTGTCACGCCCTGGCCTTAGTATTCTTTGTTTTCTTTATGTTTTTTAGTTAGGTCAGGGTGTGACATGGGGAATGTATGTGTTTTTGTAGTGTCTAGTGTAGTTGTCTAGTTATGTCTATGGCTGCCTAGATTGGTTCTCAATTAGAGGCAGCTGTGGTTCATTGTCTCTGATTGAGAGCCATATTTAAGGCAGTCATAGGCATTGGGGTTTTGTGGGTAATTGTCTGTGTCTATGTTGCATGTTTGCACTTAGTCTTTGATAGCTTCACGTTCGTCTGTTTGTTGTTTTGTTTCGTTGTCCTTCTTCTAATAAAGAGAAGATGTATTTTCCACACGCTGCGCCTTGGTCCTCTCTCTCCCATTGACGTTCGTGACAGCTAGCAAAATAGTCCTGTAGCTTAGCATCTGCTTCATCTGACCATTGTTTTTCAATTTTAGCTTGTAAGCAGGAATCAGGAGGATATAATTATGGTCAGATTTTCCAAATGGAGGGCAAGAGAGAGCTTTATATACGTCTCTGTGTGTGGAGTAAAGGTGGTCTAGAGTTTTTTCCCCTGTGTTTGCACACTTGACATGCTGGTAGAGATTTGGTAAAACGGATTTAAGTTTCCCTGCATTAAAGTCCCCGGCCACTAGAAGTGGCAGCATCGGTCTGTGGTGGTATGTAGACAGCTACGAAAAATACAAATGAAAACTCTCTAGGTAGATAGTGTGGTCTACAGCTTATCATGAGATATTCTACCTCAGGCAAACAAAATATTGATACTTCCTTAGATATTGTGCACCAGCTGTTTACAAATATACATAGACCGCCATCCCTTGTCTTACTAGAGGCTGCTGTTCTATCCTGCCGATACAGTGTAAAACCCGCCAGCTGTATGTTTTTCATGTCATCATTCAGGCACGACTCGGTGAAACATAAGATATTACAGTTTTTAATGCACTGTTTGTAGTTTATCCTCTCTATCCGCCATGTTGGAGTCAACAGAAGTCAGAAATAGCATTATAAATATTAAATTCCCTTTCATGATCTTCATCAGAATGCACTCCCAGGAATCCCAGTTCCACAATAAATGTTTGATTTGTTCGATAAAGTTCATAATTTATATCCAAATAGCTCCTTTTTGTTAGCGCATTTAGCCCAGTGTTCCAAATTCATGAGGCGCGAGCATTAGATCCAGACAAAGTTCAAAAGTTCCGTTACAGTCCGTAGAAACTTGTCAAATGAAGTATAGAATCAATCTTTAGGATGTTTTTAACATAAATCTTCAATAATGTTCCAACCGGAGAATTCCTTTGTCTGTAAAAATGCAATGGAACGCAAGCTAACTATCACATGAACGCGCATTTTCAGCTCGTTGCACTCTGGGAGAGACCTTACTCAATCCCCTCTCATTCACCCCCACTTCACAGTAGAAGCATCAAACAAGGTTCTAAAGACTGTTGACATCTAGTGGAAGCCTTAGGAAGTGCAATATGACCCCATTTCCACTGTATCTTGGATAAGCAAAGAGTTGAAAAACTACAAACCTCAGATTTCCCACTTCCTGGTTGGATATTTTCTCAGGTTTTTGCCTGCCATATGAGTTATGTTAGACTCACAGACATCATTCAAACAGTTTTAGAAACTTCAGAGTGTTTTCTATCCATATTTACTAATAATATGCATATCCTAGCATCTGGGCCTGAGTAGCAGGCAGTTTACTCTGGGCACGCTTTTCATCCGGACGTGAAAATACTGCCCCCTACCCCAAAGAAGTTAATCTTGCTCTGTTACGTCCGTTGTTGGAATGAGAGCAAGGTGCAGCGTGGTAGGCGAACATCTTACTTTTATTTAAAATGAACACCAAAAACCAACTAAATACAAAACAAACGTAAAGTTCTGCAAGGCTATACAGCAACTAACAAAATCAAGATCCCACAAACGAAGGTGGAAAACAGGCTGCCTAAGTATGATCCCCAATCAGAGACAACGATAGACAGCTGCCTCTGATTGGGAACCATACTCGGCCAACAAAGAAATAGAACACATAGATTGCCCACCCTAGTCACACCCTGACCTAACCAAAATAGAGAATAAAAAGGATCTCTAAGATCAGGGCGTGACATGCTCATAGGTCATCGATTATATTATCCAATGATTGCACATTGTCCAATAGGATGAATGGTAGTAGGGGTTTACTCGCTCGCCTACAAATTCTCAGAAGGCAACCTGACCTCCACCCCCTTTTTCTCAGAAAGCAAAAGATGGTGATTTGGGCCTGTTCCCGGGAAAGCAGTATATCCTTCACGTCGGACTCGTTAAAGGAAAAAGTTTCTTCCAACTCGTGGTGAGTAATCGCTGTTCTGATGTCCAGAAGTTATTTTTGGTCGTTAGAGGCAATAGCAGGAACAGTATGTACAAAATACGTTTAAAAAAAAGTTCAAAACAACGCTAAAAAAATGAACAAAATATCACAGTTGGTTAGGAGCACTCTGTCAGCCATCCTCTCCCCTGATCTTCTTCTTATTGGTGTCCTTTAGTAGTGGTTTCTTTGCAGCAACTCAACCATGAAGGCCTGATTCTCGCAGTCTCCTCTGAACAGTTGATGTTGAAATGTGTCTGTTACTTGAACTCTGTGATGCATTTATTTGGGCTGCAATTTCTGAGGCTGGTAACTCTACCTACATGTACATTTTACCTCAATTACCTCGACTAACCGGTGCCCCCGCACATTGACTCTATACCAGTACCCCCTGTATATATTCTCCCAAATGCAACGCCAACCAGCTAACCATTTCACATTGGCTAGACATGCCCTGTTTAATCTACTATTCTCTATGAATTGTTGTATTTCTATAGAATTTAAGAAAGGTTTTGAACCCCTTGGAGGGTCTGTATTACAAAATTGTATCTGTTTTTCTCAATATGGTTTCCTTGACTCTGAAAATATCAAATTTTCCCCAGGTATTGGCGCTTATTTGCATATCACACCATGACACTTTTTTTCCCTCACAAGTATAATAGTCAAGTGAGGGGCTGAGTTTAAGCAATTCACTATGGATTAGAAATGGTCGGTATAAATGTAGGATTTAGAAGACTTTAGATGTAATCCATTTATTTAGCACTTTAATGTAATAAATAATATGAGTGCAGGACACAAAGTATAATATTGTTTGATTTAGGCTATGAATTATGTTATCAGGAGAATGAAAAACCATCTATATTGGTGAGTATAGATGTGGGAAAATCTATCACTGTAAGAAGAACAGGTCAATGAATGATCCATTTAGGTTGTCTGGTCTTTGTGATTTCATTGTTTCAATTTATATTTAAGCTAGGTCAATGAATGATTCATGCCCCTACCTTTTCTTAAGGTATCTTTGACCAACAGATGCATATCTGTACTCCCAGTCATGTGAAATCCATAGATGAGGGTCAAATGAATATACAGTATTTAAATAGACTGAACTTCAATTGACTGAACTGTAACCTTACATGAACTGTAACTCAGTAAAATCTTTCAAATTGTTGCATGTTGCGTTTATATTTTTGTTCAGTTTATGTCTATCTAAAAATGTGTCCCAGACATGCTTATAAAGCTGGTTCATTGCTGGTTCTGATGTTTAATCATTGTTTGAAATGTACTATCCAACTGAGGGATCTGACAGACACGGGGAAATATTTTTAAATCATGAGAACCGCTATTTTTGCAAGCATAAGGACCTCATTCAACAAATGTAAATAGTTTTTCTATGCTGATGATTCTGCTCCACTCGTGTCCCATAAGAACAAAGACTCAGTGGAAGAGATCCTTAGTGCAGAGTTATCCAATATCAGTAAATGGCTTTCAGATAACCAACGTTATTCTACAATGTAGAAAATAGTGAAAATAATGAAAAACCCATGAATGAGTAGGTGTGTCCAAACTTTTGACTGGTAGTGTATGTAATGTGTGTCTATGTAATATATCTGTATCTATATAATGTTTTTGCGCCATGCAATAAAGTGACCATAATGGAAATAAGGCTGTCTCAAACTTAGTATTTGCTCCTGAACTTACAAGAGGTGTGAAGACCTTTGCAATCAAGACTTCTTTGTTTTCTGTTTTTTATTAATTTCAGAAAATGTATAGTTTTTTTCACTTTGAAAATGTGGATTAGGTTGTGTAGATAAGTGTGCGAAAATCTCAACTGAAACCTTTTTTTTTTCGTTTGAAATTTAAGGCAGCAAAATGTGAAAACTGTTTAAGGGTGCTCTCTCCCCATCCCAGTCTGCTCTCCCCCACATGCTTCAAGATGGCCACCATTGTCCCTGTTCCTAAATATGTAAAGGTAACTGAACTAAATGACTATCGCCCCGTATCACTCACTTCTGTCATCATGAAGTGCTTTGAGAGACTAGTCAACGATCATATCACCTCCACCTTACCTGTCACCCTAGACCGACTTACCGCCCCTGCATACTGCCCTATTCCATCTGGACAAGAGGAATACCTACATATGTAAGAACGCTGTTCATTGACTATAGCTCAGCATTCAACACCATAGTAACCTCCAAGCTAATCATTAAGCTTGAGGCCCTGGGTCTGAACCCTGCCTTGTGCAATTGGGTCCTCGACTTCCTGACGGGCCACCCCCAGGTGGTGAAGATAGGAAACAACACCTCCACTTCACTGATCCTCAACACTGGGGCCCCACAAGGGTGCGTGCTCAGTCCCCTCCTGTACTCCCTGTTCACCCATGACTGCGTGGACATGCATGCCTCCAACTCAATCATCAAGTTTGTAGACGACACAACAGTAGTAGGCTTCATTACCAACAACGATGAGACAGCCTACAGCGAGGAGGTGAGGCCTCTGGGAGTGTGGTGTCAGAAAAATAACCTCTCACTCAACATCAACATAACAAAGGAGATGGTCGTGGACTTCAGGAAACAGCAGAGGGAGCACCCCCCGATCCACATCGACGGGACACCAGTGGAGAAGGTGGAACGTTTTAAGTTCCTCTGCGTACACATCACCGACAAACTGAAATGGTCCACCCACACAGACAGTTTGGCGAAGAAGGCGCAACCTCAGGAGGCTGAAGAAATTTGGCCTGTATTTGGCCTATAGATGCACAATTAAGAGCATCCTGTCGGGCTGCATCACCGCCTGGTTCGGCAACTGCACCGCCCACAACCGCAGGGCTCTCCAGAGGGTGGTGTGGTCTGCACAACGTATATCCGGGTGCAAACTACCTGCCCTCCAGGACACCTACAGCACCCAATGTCACATTGCATTGTGACAGATTCTATCTCAAGGACATCAGACTATTAAATAGTCGTCACTAGCACAGAGAGGCTGCAGCCTACATACACAGACTTGAAATCATTGGCCACTTCAATAAACGGAACACTAGTCACTTTAATAATGTCACTATAATAATGTTTACATATCTTAAATTACTCCTCTCAGATGTATATACTGTATTCTGTACTATCTACTGTATCTCAGTCTATGCCGCTCTGATATTGCTCATCCATATATTTATATATTCTTAATTCCAGTGTATTAGGTATTTGTTGTGAAATTGTTAGATGTTACTTGTTAGATATTGCTGCACTGTCGGAACTAGAAGCACAAGCATTTCACAACACCCGCATAACATCTGCTAAACACGTGTATGTGACAAATCAAATTTGATTTTATAAACATTCACCATTGGCACTATATGTTGAGTTTTTGATGAGCAAGTAGCAACTCATTTTCTATTCACTCAGTCTATTTATTAACAAACCCAAACATCTGCCAGCAGAAAATAATTGTTCACCCTAATATTGAAAAATGTAGAAAACCAGAAACGTTTTATTATAGAGGCTAGGGGGTCACCTTATATAATTGGTTAATTATAAAAGATCAGTGTCACGTTTGTCATAATGAGTAGACCAAGGCGCAGCGTGCTTAGAGTTCCACATATTTTAATAAATTAACACTCACCAAACAAAACAATAAAGCACAAGAACAAACAAAAATCTACTGGTGTGCACACAGGCAACTATCTGTAGACAAGATCCCACAACACACAATGGGGAAAATGGCTACCTAAATATGATCCCCAATCAGAGACAACGATAAACAGCTGCCTCTGATTGGGAACCATATCAGGCCACAATAGAAATACAATTCACCTAGATGACCCACCCTAGACACTATCACGCCCCAACCAACATAGAGAATAAACAGCTCTCCATGGTCAGTGCGTGACAATCAGATACCTAAAATGACAACACTCTCAGTAAAAATAAATGATAAAAGCTACGATTTCTTAAATAATTATGCCAAAAATACAATGTATTTGTACAGTCAAAATAAGCAAAATAAGCAGCAACACACATAATTAATTATTACCAAAGAAAATAACAACCAGGTTATGTTTTAGGTCAAAGCCTCAAATATCTGGTGTGACCACCATTTGCATCATGCAGTGCGACACATCTCCTTCGTATAGAGTTGATCAGGCTGTGGAATGTTGTCCCACTCATCTTCAATGGCTGTGTGAAGTTGCTTGTTTTGATTTCAACTCAGGATTTTGCCTGCCAATATGAGTTCTGTTAATCTCACAGACATAAATCAAACAGTTTTAGAAACTTTGGAGTGTTTTCTATCCAATACTAATACTATGACTGAGGAGCAGGCCGTTTGAAATGGGCACCTTTCATCCAAGCTACTCAATACTGCCCCTGCAGCCATAAAAAGTTAAAAGCTTAAATTCTTGTTCATCTAACTGCATTGTCCGATTTACAATAGGCTTTACAGCGAAGCATACCTTGCGATTGTTTGAGGACGGCGCCCCACAACATATTTTTCAACCGGCACAGGCTTCATAAAATCACAAATAGCAATTAAATATTCACTTACTTTTTGAAAATCTTCCTCTGATTTGCAATCCAAAGGGTCCCAGCTACAACATGTATGGTCGTTTTGTTAGATAAAATCCTTCTTTATATCCCAAAAAGTCTATTTGGCGCCATCGATTTGAGTAATCCACTCGTTCAACATGCAGAGAAAGCAATCCAAAAAGCTTCTGCTAAACTTTGTTAAAACAAGTCAAAATATGTTTCTATATAATCCTCAGGTACCCTAAAGTGTAATTAAACTATAATTTTTCATACGGAAAGAAGTATGTTCAATAGGAAAGCAAATTTAGCAGGTGCGCGTCCTCTTCCTTGCGCGCGCACAGACTGATTTCCAGCTCTGACTCCCAGTACTAAAACTCAAAATTCTTCCTTGTTTGGGAAGAAACAAGCCTGAAACCTTGAACAAAGACTGTTGACATCTAGTGGAAGCCATAGGAATTGGATATGACCTTCCATTGTAAGAGCATGTGCTATGGATTTTCTCCTACCATATCTATTGTGTTATAGTCCCAGACATTATTTTAACATTTCTACAAACTTCAAAGGGTTTTCTATCCAATGGTACCAATTATATGTATATCCTGGCTCCTGGGCCTGTGTAACAGGTAGTTTACTTTGGGCACATCAGTCAGGCGGAAATTCAGAAAAAAGGACCCTAGCCTGAAGAAGTTTTAACAGTGTCCAAAGAAGGGCCAGCTGTATACAGAATTCTGTCGTCTGTGTAGAGGTGGATCAGAGAATCGCCAGCAGCAAGAGAGACATCATTGATGTATACACAGAAAAGAGCTGGCCCGAGAATTTAACCCTGTGGCACCCCCATAGAGACTGCCAGAGGTCCGGACAACAGGCCCTCCGTTTTACACACTGAACTCTGTCTGAGAAGCAGTTAGTGAACCAGGCGAGACAGTCATTTGAGAAACCAAGGCTGTTGAGTCTGCCGATAAGAATGGCGTGATTGACAGAGTCGAAAGCCTTGGCCAGGTCGATGAATACGGCTCCACAGTATTGTCTTTTATCGATGGCGGTTATGATATTGTTTAGGACCTTGAGCGTGGCTGAGGTGCACCCATGACCAGCTCGGAACCCAGATTGCATAGTGGAGAAGGTACGGTGGAATTCGAAATGGTCGGTGATCTGTTTGTTAACTTGGCTTTCGAAGACCTTAGATAGGCAGGGTAGGATAGATATACAGTGGGGAGAACAAGTATTTGATACACTGCCGATTTTGCAGGTTTTCCTACTTACAAAGCATGTAGAGGTCTGTAATTTTTATCATAGGTAAACTTCAACTGCGAGAGACGGAATCTAAAACAAAAATCCAGAAAATCACATTGTATGATTTTTAAGTAATTAATTTGCATTTTATTGCATGACATAAGTATTTGATCACCTACCAACCAGTAAGAATTCCGGCTCTCACAGACCTGTTAGTTTTTCTTTAAGAAGCCCTCCTGTTCTCCACTCATTACCTGTATTAACTGCACCTGTTTGAACTCGTTACCTGTATAAAAGACACCTGTCCACACGCTCAATCAAACAGACTCCAACCTCTCCACAATGGCCAAGACCAGAGAGCTGTGTAAGGACATCAGGGATAAAATTGTAGACCTGCACAAGGCTGGGACGAGCTACAGGACAATAGGCAAGCAGCTTGGTGAGAAGGCAACAACTGTTGGCGCAATTATTAGAAAATGGAAGAAGTTCAAGATGACGGTCAATCACCCTCGGACTGGGGCTCCATGCAAGATATCACCTCGTGGGGCATCAATGATCATGAGGAAGGTGAGGGATCAGCCCAGAACTACACGGCAGGACCTGGTCAATGACCTGAAGAGAGCTGGGACCACAGTCTCAAAGAAAACCATTAGTAACACACTACGCCGTCATGGATTAAAATCCTGCAGCGCACGCAAGGTCCCCCTGCTCAAGCCAGCGCATGTCCAGGCCCGTCTGAAGTTTGCCAATGACCATCTGGATGATCCAGAGGAGGAATGGGAGAAGGTCATGTGGTCTGATGAGACAAAAATATAACTTTTGGGTCTAAACTCCACTCGCTGTGTTTGGAGGAAGAAGAAGGATGAGTACAACCCCAAGAACCCATCCCAACCGTGAAGCATGGAGGTGGAAACATCATTCTTTGGGGCTGCTTTTCTGCAAAGGGGACAGGACGACTGCACCGTATTGAGGGGAGGATGGATGGGGCCATGTATCGCGAGATCTTGGCCAACAACCTCCTTCCCTCAGTAAGAGCATTGAAGATGGGTCGTGGCTGGGTCTTCCAGCATGACAATGACCCGAAACACACAGCCAGGGCAACTAAGGAGTGGCTCTGTAAGAAGCATCTCAAGGTCCTGGAGTGTTCTAGCCAGTCTCCAGACCTGAACCCAATAGAAAATCTTTGGAGGGAGCTGAAATTCCGTATTGCCCAGCGACAGCCCCGGAACCTGAAGGATCTGGAGAAGGTCTGTATGGAGGAGTGGGCCAAAATCCCTGCTGCAGTGTGTGCAAACCTGGTCAAGAACTACAGGAAATGTATGATCTCTGTAATTGCAAACAAAGGTTTCTGTACCAAATATTAAGTTCTGCTTTTCTGATGTATCAAATACTTATGTCATGCAATAAAATGCAAAGGAATTACTTAAAAATCATACAATGTGATTTTCTGGATTTTTGTTTTAGATTCCGTCTCTCACAGTTGAAGTGTACCTATGATAAAAATTACAGACCTCTACATGCTTTGTAAGTAGGAAAACCTGCAAAATCGGCAGTGTATCAAATACTTGTTCTCCCCACTGTAGGTCTGTAGAAGTTTGGGTCTAGAGTGTCTCCCCCTTTGAAGAGGGGGATGACCGCGGCAGCTTTCCAATCTTTGGGGATCTCAGACGATATGAAAGAGAGGTTGAAGGGTTAACTTCTTTGGGATAGGGGGGCGCTGTTTTCACTTTGTAAAAAATCGTTCCCAAATTAAACTGCCTCGTACTCAATTCTTGCTCGTACAATATGCATATTATTATTACTATTGGATAGAAAACACTCTCAAGTTTCTAAAACCGTTTGAATTATAGCTGTGAGTAAAACAGAACTCATTTTGCAGCAAACTTCCTATTCATTTGCTTGAAATCTATGGATATACATGCACTTCATACGCCTTCCACTAGATGTCAAGAGGCAGTGAGAGGTGGAATGGGGTGTCTAGCTTGATCTGAGGTCGAACAAGAGCTCTTGGAATGACGTGACCACTATTTCCTTTGTTCAGCAAGGCGCGGGAAGGAACCCTGGTTTGCGTTCTGAAAAGCTTTCGTTATAGACGGCTAATATCTCCGGCTTTGATTTTATTTGATACATGTGATAATATCATCGTAAAGTATGTTTTTTCAATATAGTTTTATCAGATTATTGAAAGTTTATCGGGAGTTTTGGTGGTTTCCGTTCTCTGCGTTTGGTGAAGATGGATAGCTTCGTGCCACTTGGCTAGCTTTGGTTGCTAATTCGACAGGAGAAAAGGACATTCTAAAACCAAACAACGATTGTTCTGGACAAAGGACCCCTTGTACAAGATTCTGATGGAAGCTCAGCAAAAGTAGGAACCATTTATGATGTTATTTCGTATTTCTGTGGAAAATGTTTAGTACTATTTTCCGCCCTCATTGCAGGCGCTGTCTCGCTATAACGTAAGCTGTATGTCGTACTAAAGTTATTTTGGGAATTCTAACACGGCGATTGCATTAAGAACTAGTGTATCTTTCATTTGCTGTACAACATGTATTTTTTAGTAAAGTTTATGAGTTCTTTGATTAGATTAGGTGAGTGTCAGAAATATATCCGGATAATTTTGTGCAGTTTGGCTACGAATTCACATTGTAAAACCACGATTTGTACCGTTAAATATGCACATTTTCGAACAAAACATATCTGTATTGTGTAATATGATGTTATAGGACTGTCATCTGATGAAGTTTGTCAAGGTTAGTGAATAAATGTATATATTTTGCTGGTTTCTTCGCTATCACTACCTTTGCGGTGAATGAATGCGGTTGTGTGTTTGGCTATTGTGGTAAGCTAATATAATGCTATATTGTGTTTTCGCTGTAAAACACTTAAAAAATCAGAAATATTGGCTGGATTCACAAGATGTTTGTCTTTCATTTGCTGTACACCATGTATTTTTCATAAATGTTTTATGATGAGTATTTAGGTATTTCACGTTGGTCTCTGTAATTGTTCTAGCTGCTTCGGTGCTATTTGTGATGGTAGCTGCAATGTAAAACTATGATTTATACCTGAAATATGCACATTTTTCGAACAAAACATAGATTTATTGTATAACATGTTATAAGGTCTGATGAAGTTGTTTCTTGGTTAGTGACTAATTCTATCTCTATTTGGGGGTTTTGTGCAAGCTACCTGTGCTGTGAAAGAAATGTCTGTGCTTTTTTGTATTTGGTGGTGAGCTAACAAATATACGTGGTGTTTTCGCTGTAAAACATGTTGGCTGGATTCACAAGATGTTTATCTTTCATTTGCTGTATTGGACTTGTTAATGTGTGAAAGTTAAATATTTCGAAAAAATATTTTTTGAATTTCGCGCGCTGCCTTTTCAGTGGAATGCGGGGCTAGACAGGTTAACTTCTCTTATCTACAGATACCGGATGCGGGTTTGAATTCGACAACATACGGTGATCGCCACAAATAGTCATATTAAACATTCCTGAAAATACAAGTGTCTCACATGCTTCAAAAGCCTAGAATCTTGCTAATCCAACTGCGTTGTCAGATTTAAAAAAGGATTTACTGCGAAAGAATACGATGCGATTATCTGAGCACAGAGCCCCATACCAAACTACTTTTTCAACCAGCACAGGGGTAACAAAATCACAGATAGCAATGAAATAAATCGTTTACCTTTGAAGATCTTGCTCTGTTTGCAATCCCAAGGCTCATTGTTACACAATGAATGGTCTTTTGTTCGGTTAAATCCATTTTTATGGATTAACACGAAACATTTTGTGGACGCTTATCTCGTTGAATTTCGTGTCATTCAATTTTCGACGAAACATTCGACGTAAATACACAGACTAAACATGACTTTATCCAGTCATGTTTGGTTTCCTTGCAATCAACTGTTTGTTTGTAACACAACCAAACTTGATGGGTCATTTCGCGGGACGTATTGACCCGAAAAAAAACGATTGGAAGACAACAAGTAACGACCTCATTGTGCACCAATTATATGACCGCTGTTTCGTTGATTGACTGTATTTTAACCCAATGACCACTGATCGTCTTGAAATCTAGCTGGGTAGATAGCCAATGAGCAGAGGTAAACGGCAATATCTAATGTTTGTGTTTTGGAAGACCAACCCATGTAGTAAACTCCGGCGTAAAGATCGTCATTCGTCATTGAAGTTTCATTCTGGAAGTAGCCAAACTCATTACGCACAGCACTGTTTCGGTAACAAGCCTCTTCAGATGTTTATATATCGAAAATCATGGCGAATAAGTCAGGGAAAGCTAAATCTAAGACTAGATATACGAATGTAGACAAAATTATAGAGGAAATTGATTGTGAAAGTGAAACATATGCTTTTGGAAGACGACTCAGTTAGCGACCATGACTCAAATGGAAGCATATTTTTTTAACGGAGAGGACATTGTTTTGGACTGGTAAGTTCTTCTCATGCTAATGCCGTTGTTTGAAATTAATAATATAAAATATTATTTGTGATTGTTTTTACATTTTATTTGCAATATATAAAAATGTAATGAAATGTGTAAAGTACACATTGGCTATACTTCCTCCAGCGCATGCTGCCTCAACTCAGTCTACATATTATGGATTAGAGGGAGCATGGTCGAGATGCGTGTGTCTGCCGCCAAATCCCCAACGTGTGTCCATCCCCCTCTGAAGCTGGTTCATCCAGCTGGATCCCTGCTGTCTCTGGCTCCACACCTCCCGGGCCATCTAGAGGTAAACTGTTCATATTTACTCTTGAGGGCTATATAAATTGATTTGATTTGATAGAGGACTGAGGGTCTTCCAAATATTGAAAGTGTGTAAATAGTTAACCATGTTATTTTGTAAATGTATATATATATTTTTTTCTTTTTTTTCCCTCCATTTTTTGGGGGGGTGTGTTAGAATACCATTTTGGTATTTTGTATATAGTTATTTGTTTCAAAATGTATACCTTCACCAATTTGGCCACTTGGGTACATTTGGGCTACTTGTGTGGGACACCTGGGTGACTTCATGATAAATGTCATGTAGCACACTCATTATGGAAGTTATCATTCTGAAACTTTGCACAAGTACTGCTGCCCTCTTATGTTTTTCACTGAAATTGTCCCCATATTCATATCTGAATGTTTGTTTTATCTTGTTCATTTTAAAGATGATGATACAACAATTAAAAAGAAAAAACGTATGGTTTTTCATTGTATTATCTAAACCAGATCTATTGTGTTATATTCTCCTACATTCAATTCACATTTACACAAACTTCAGAGTGTTTTCTTTCAAATGGTACCAAGAAATATGCATATCCTTGCTCCTGGGCCTGAGCTAGAGGCAGTTAGATTTGGGTATGTCTTCAGGCGGAAATTGAAAGAAGGGGGGGTTAGCTGTAAGAGGTTTTAAGGAGAAGTACAGTATATCTTTAAATGTGTGAATAACACTTGTATCTTTTATTAATGTTTATTATGAGTTTCTGTGATTTGATGTGGCTCTGTGCAAATTCACGGGATGTTTTGGAGGCAAAGCCAAATGAAAACTGAAGTTTTTGGATTCAAAATATGAACTTGATTGAACAAAACATACATGTATTGTGTTACATGTTGTCCCGGGAGTGTCTTCTGATGAAGAATATCAAAGGTTAGTGATTCATTTGATCAATATTTCTGCTTTTTGTGACTCCTCTCTTTGCTTGGAAAATCGCTGTATGCTTTCTGTGACTAGTTGCTGACCTAACATAATTATATGTTCTGCTTTCGCCGAAAAGCTTTTTTGAAATCGGACACTGTGGTTGGATTAACGAGAATTTTATCTTAAATGGTGCCTAATACTTGTATGTTTGAGAAAATTGAATTATGAGATTTCTGTTGATTGAATTTGGCGCCCTGCAATTTCATTGGCTGTTGGCGAGGGAACCCCAGCGGAACCCCAGTCCTAGACAGGTTAACCTCACTAGGGTAGGGGGCACTATTTTCACCTCTGGATGAAAAGCGCGCCCAAAGTAAACTGCCTGCTACTCAGGCCCAGAAGCTAGGATATGCATATAATTAGAAAGCACTCCAAAGTTTCTAAAACCGTTAAAATAATGTCTGTGAGTACATTAGAACTGAAATGGCAGGCGAAAACCTGAGGAAAATCCATCCAGGAAGTGCCATTATTCCAATGAAAGCCTATCCACCATTTAAAGAGATAGGACCCAGATTCCGTACCCTATGGCTTCCACTAGTTGTGAACAGTCTTTAGACATTGTTTCAGGCTTTTATTCTGAAAAATGAGGGAGAATGACCACATTGAGTGAGTGGACCCTGGGATGTCCCCAGCTGTTTCCTGCGCACGACCGAGAGTGCGCCTTTCTTGTTTTTCTTTTATATTGACGACGCTATTGTCCGGTTGAAATATTATCGATTATTTAGGCTATAATCAATCCTCAGGTTGTTTTTACGAACTTTACAGATACTATTTGGAATTTTCTTCTGCCTGTTGTGACCACATTTGAGCCATTGGATTACTGAACAAAACGCACCAACAAAATTGAGGTTTTTGGATATAAAGAGGGACTTTATCGAACAAAATAAACATTTATTGTGTAACTGGGAGTCTTGTGAGTGCAAACATACAAAGATCATCAAAGGTAAGTCATTAATTTTATTGCTATTTCCAGCTTTCGTGACTAATCTACTTGGCTGGTAACTGTATGTAATGTTTTGTGTGCTGAGCGCTGTCCTCAGATAATCGCATATTTTCTTTCGCCGTAAAGCCGAATTTGAAATCTGACACAGCGGCTGGATTAAAGGCGCTCTAACATATGTGATAGTTTGTTTCTAAACGTGTTGGACAAAGTGGGTTTGGTGTCAGTATGTATCAGTTTGATGTCAGATTTATATTTATTGACTGATGGATGCTGACTTGATCGCTTACTTTTGTCCATTTGCAATAAGTTGAAACAGTGATGAACCATCACCAAATGGACAGGCTGAAATGGACAAATGGACAGGCTAAAATCAACACCAACAAGCGATGCCCGGCCATCCCGAGTTCAACGGGCCAGTCAATTGGGCATTTCTGCAGTATATTAGACCATGTCTAATTCGTGATGGTAAATGCCCATTGTAAGACATGGCAAATGGACAGTACATTTCCAATGTTTTTAATGAGGGATTTACCATCACCAAATGGACATGCTGAAATCAACACCAACGAGCGATGGAGAGGACCACAATCACTGCTCATCCGTCCCGAATTCAACAAGCCAGTCATTTGGGCATTTCTGCTGCATATTAGACCATGTCCAATTCGTGATGGTAAATGCCCATTGTAAGACATTGCAAATGGACAGCCATGCACCTGGTTATCGGGTTACCAGGAGCAAATTTTTAAAATCATTTTTAATGCCTTTAGGGGGGTGCAAGGGGTCCATGGCTGGGTAGGGAGCACCCCCCACCGGTGCACATCCAATAGATGGCGCCCCTGGTCATTTTGGACATTTTTCCAGAGTCCCTTTTCTCTCTCATTGCACCAACGAGCGATGGAGACGAACCACTGTCACTGCTCGTCCATCCCGAGTTCAATGAGCCAGTCATTTGGGCATTTCTGCAGTATATTAGACCATTTCCAATTCGTGATGGTAAATGCCCATTAACTGGGCACCCCTGGTCATTTTGGACATCTTTCAAAGAGTCCCACTTCTCTCTCATTGCACCAAATTCTTACTTCATATGATCAAACATGACAAATAGACCTTCTAGGTTGATTCAGGGCTTAACATAGTGATATATATCATTTGGTCAGTATAAATGCCATTTGGATATTTCTTATGCCATTTGGACATGATTCACTGACTTTTGGCTTCGGAAGCCGACTTCCTATGATCATATATGGCAAATGGACGTAACATCCTGATTTGGTACTTTCAATACTTATGTATGGCATTTGGACATTTCTTATGCCATTTGGCCATGGTTCACTGACTTTTGGGTTTGGAAGCCAACTTCCTATGATCATATATTGCAAATCGACAAAACATAGGCCTTATGGACAAACTCAATAAAATAAGACAAATCTATGTTCATACGGTTATTACATATGTATAATTTACCCCCCAAAAAACGGTCCAAAAAGCACTTTTTTTGAGGTTTTAAAATTGTGATTTATTTTTAGATTGTCAAGATTTCCCCCTTGGGTCTTGACTTTGTGACCATTTGCCATATAAAAATCTACAGTGGAGCGCAGTCGCCATCTTTGGGATTTTTGGGGTATGACACTTGGCATTTGCCATGTTCCACATGGTTTGGATGAACTGCCGACCATTTGATTGTGTATATGGAACGCCCAATGGCAATAAGTTGCCATTCATTTTTGTCAATTTCATGGGGGTCTTCCCTTATCTGCGACTTGCACTGTCTGGAAATTCGAGGAGTAACAGCGTAACCTATGATTCTACCATGACAAAGACCAAAGCCGGCAGGAGTACCGTTGAGGACAGTGGTGTCTCTCTATCACAGGTGAAGGATCTTTTAAATGAACAAACAGAGTTCTACAAGCAGTTGTTACAACAACAATACATTTTCTTCAAGTGTTGTGTCCAAATACTAGTGGAGTCAACTAATAAAATAATGTACGACCTGACCAGAGAGTTCCAGGACCTGAAGAACAATTTGCAGTTCTCCCAGAGTCAGTTTGATAAGTTTAAACAGGAGAACGGCAAGATGACAGCAATCTGTAAGTCATTGAGAGAGGACATCAGTTCTGTATGTGAATCAATGATAACAATGACAGAGAAATCTCGAGGGACAATCAAGTCGGAACAACACGGTTATGGACGGAAATGCAGAATCTCCACGAGACCTGGATGGATTTTGAGGAAAAAGTGAGGGAAATTATCTCGTAGAAACTGAAGATGGACCACAGGAAAATTGAGGTGAAGCGCACCCACAAAACTGGAAAATCCACCACCGGCCCAGATGAAAGGCCTAGGCCGATAGTGGTCAAGCTCCTGAGGTTCAAGGACAAGGTAGCTGTTCTGGAAAAAGCCAAGAACTTGAGAGGAAGTACATCTTCCTCAATGAGGACTACCCTGAAGCTGTGCGCCAGAAGAGGAAAGAACTTATCCAAGCCATGAAGGCTGCCTGAGCGCGTGGGGACATTGCTTACATCTGCTATGACAGGCTCATTGTCCACCCTCCCTTCCAAAAGCCTGGAAAGGATGAGAGAGACAAGCCTATGGGTTTGTAGCTTCAACTATTGTAGCTGGAAACGACTGATATTGAATGAAATATCTACATAGGCGTACAGAGGTCCATTATCAGCAACCATCACTCCTGTGTTCCAATGGCACGTTGTGTTAGCTAATCCAAGTTTATAATTTTAAAGGGCTAATTGGTCATTAGAAATCCCTTTAGCAATTATGTTAGCACAGCTGAAAACTGTTGTGCTGATGAAAGAAGCAATACAACTTCATTAGACTAGTTGAGTATCTGGAGCATCAGAATTTGTGGGTTCGATTACAGGCTCAAAATGGCCAGAAACAAAGAACTTTCTTCTGAAACTCTGTTATGGGATTTTTATGAATAAATGACTAAAATATGTATACATTTGACTTAGATGTTACTGTATGAATGAAACTTATTATAATCATAAGGCTGAGTGTAATATGTTCCTTGTTAGAAAGAATGGGTTTATCTTCAGACAGGCTTGAATGATGTGTCTACCCAGGGAGGGGAAAGACCTTGGGTTGGTTGCAGATAGTTTAACAGGTGGCAGACAGTAATGAGAACGCTAACTATACTGCCATTGTATCCGAGAGGAGGATGGACATTAAAACCTATGACATCATCTTTATTATATAACCTGATGTAAAATGTATTATGATCAGTACTCTCGAGAATAAACGCTATTGATTGATTGATTTTGAGACTGGTTTCTGTCCATTTTATGCTGATAAGTATCTTACAAATTGTTATGTATGGACAGAGTGTTTTAATTGAATTGGTTGATAAACATAAAGGAATTAAAATTCCTTTAACAAACTCGTCAGTCTATTCTTGTCCTGAGAAATGAAGGCTATTCCATGCAAGAAATTGCCAAGAAACTGAAGATCGTGTACTACTCCCTTCACAGAACAGCGCAAACGGACTCTAACCAGAATAGAAAGAGGAGTGGGAGGCCCCGGTTCCCAACTGAGCAAGAGGACAAGTACATTAGAGTCTCTAGTTTGAGAAACAGATGCCTCACAAGTCCTCAACTGGCAGCTTCATTAAATAGTACACGTAAAACACAAGTCTCAACGTCAACAGTGAAGAGGCGACTCCGGGATGCTGGCCTTCTAGGCAGAATTCCTCTGTCCAGTGTCTGTGTTCTTTTGCCCATCTTAATCTTGACTTTTTATTGGCCAGTCTGAGATATGGCTTTTTCTTTGCAACTCTGGTAAATATTTTCTTAAACCTTGAACTGCACTGTTGGTTAAAGGCTTGTAAGTAAGGTCGGTAAGGTTGTGAGCTAAAGATGAAAACCTTTCCTGTGAGTATTATTATATTATTTATTGACTGACTATGGCTTTCCAAATCACCCAACACTGCAATTTGTAAGGTTAATTTTAAGTGCATGTTGTGATTTTTTTAACCATCCCCGAACCTGTAACCAGAAACAAGCTACATAGGGACAATACCAGAATAAATTATCTATTGACTGTCTCTACGCAGCCAAATCTACAGAGATGAGATTGTTGTATGCACCATATATATATATATATATATATATATATATATATATATATATATATATATATATAGCATTCTGTTGATGGCAATAATTTTATATAAATGAAATTGAAAAACTAAGTGTTGGATCAAGTGTAGTTTTTTGGAATCGGTACATCGAAAATCTCTTCTCATTTATTTTGTAACATGTATGGCGCAGCTGTCAGCATTTTTGTCCTCAAATGAAACTGGTATATTTTTCAATTTATGCCAGTTCTTATCAGCCAATTTGTATCTTTAATATATGGAAGGCAAACAAGTTCCCTATCTTCTCCCTTTTCCACTTGCCTCCTCCATTTTTGTGGTAATGCTGCAATCAGTTGGTTTGAATTGAGCAGATATTCCCATATATTTTCGATAGCTGCATATGTTACATTACTCCTCTGTTTCTATTCATAATATCATTCATAAATATAATATATTTCTTTCCATAAATAATGTATTTTTTAAATTAATCAGTATATTGAGTTTAACCATAACATTTGATGTAATATTTGTTCTATCTTTTCTGGAGGATAAAACTGAAATTGTATGTCAAGGATTTCCCCGGTACTGCTGCTCATTCCGTGCACCAGTTCCGGAGATCTACATCACCGGCCTCTAGGAGTCACTGAACTGTCTCATTACGCACACCTGATTCCAATTCCCCTGATTAGTAATTGTATATACAATTGAAGTTGAAAGTTTACATACACCTTAGCCAAATACATTTAAACTCCGTTTTTAACAATTCCTGACATTTAATCCTAGTAATAATTCCTTTTCTTAGGTCAGTTAGGATCACCACTTTATTTTAATGTGAAATGTCAGAATAATAGTAGAGTAATTTATTTCATCACATTCCCAGTGGGTCAGAAGTTTACATACACTCAATTAGTATTTGGTAGCATTGCCTTTAAATTGCTTAACTTGGGTCAAACATTTTGGGTAGCCTTCCACAAGCTTCCCATAATAAGTTGGGTGAATTATGGCCCATTCCTCCTGACAGAGCTGGTATAACTGAGTCAGGTTTGTAGGCCTCCTTGCTCGCCCACGCTTTTTCAGTTCTGCCCACAAATTTTCTATTTGATTGAGGTCAGGGCTTTGTGATGGCCACTCCAATACCTTCACTTTGTTGTCCTTAAGCCATTTTAACACAACTTTGGAAGCATGCTTGGGGTCATTGTCCATTTGGAAGACCCATTTGCGACCAAGCTTTAACTTCCTGACTGATGTCTTGACATGTTGCTTCAATATATCCACATCATTTTCTTACCTTATGATGCCATCTATTTTGTGAAGTGCACCAGTCCCTCCTGCAGTAAAGCACCCCCACAATATGATGCTGCCACCCCCGTGCATCACGGTTGGGATGGTGTTCTTTGGCTTGCAAGCCTCCCTCTTTTTACTCCAAACATAACAATGGTCATTATGGCCAAACAGTCCTAATTTTGTTTCATCAGACAAAAGGACATTCCTCCAAAAAGTACGATCTTTGTCCCCATGTGCAGTTGCAAACTGTAGTCTGGCTTTTTTATGGAAGTTTTGGAGCAGTGGCTTCTTCCTTGCTGAGCAACCTTTCAGGTTATGTGGATATAGATAATTCTGTACCTGTTTCCTCCAGCATCTTCACAAGGTCCTTTGCTGTTGTTCTGGGATTGATTTGCACTTTCCGCACCAAAGTACGTTAATCTCTAGGAGACAGAACGTGTCTCCTTCCTGAGCGGTATGCCGGCTGCGTGGTCTCATGGTGTTTATACTTGCTTACTATTGTTTGTACAGATGATGAATGTGGTACCTTCAGGCATTTGGAATTGCTCCCAAGGATGAACCAGACTTGTGGAGGTCTACAATTATTTTATCTGAGTTCTTGGCTGATTTCTTTTGATTTCCCCATGATGTCAAGCAAAGAGGCACTGAGTTTGAATGTCGGCCTTGAAATACATCCACAGGTGCACCTCCAATTGACTCAAATTATGTCAATTAGCCTATCAGAAGCTTCTAAAGCCTTGACATAGTTTTCTGGAATTTTCCAGGCTGTTTAAATGCACAGTCAACTTAGTGTATGTAAACTTCTGGCCCACTGGAATTGTGATACAGTGATACCCATCCCGGATCCGGGAGCATCCTCATCAAAAAAGCTGACTAGCATAGCCTAGCTTAACGGGACAGGGATATCATATAATATAATTTTCATGAAATCACAAGTCCAATACAGCAAATGAAAGATAAAGATCTTGTGAATCCAGCCATCATTTCCGATTTTTAAAATGTTTTACAGCGAAAACACAATATGTATTTATATTAGCTAACCACAATAGCCAAAGACTCAACCGCATATTTTCACCATGTTTCTACCGCATAGGTAGCTATCACAAAACCGACCAAATAGAGATATAATTAGTCACTAACCAAGAAACAACTTAATCAGATGACAGTCTTATAACATGTTATACAATACATTTATGTTTTGTTCGAAAAATGTGCATATTTGAGGTATAAATCATAGTTTTACATTGCAGCTACCATCACAAATAGCACAGAAGCAGCCAGAATAATTATAGAGAGCAACGTGAAATACATAAATACTCATCATAAAACATTTATGAAAAATACATGGTGTACAGCAAATGAAAGATAAACATCTTGTGAATCCAGCCAATATTTCAGATTTTTTAAGTGTTTTACAGCGAAAACACAATATAGAATTATATTAGCTTACCACAATAGCCAAACACACACATGCATTTATTCACCGCAAAAGGTAGCTATCGCAAAAACCAGCAAACTATATAAAATTAATCACTAACCTTGAACAACTTCATCAGATGACAGTCTTATAACATCAGGTTATACAATACACTTATGTTTTGTTCGAAAATGTGCATATTTAGAGCTGCAAACCGTGGTTATACATTGTGAATATGTAGCAACATTTCCCCAGAATGTCCGGAGCTATTTTGGACACTCACCTAATCTGACCAAAGAACTCATCATAAACTTTACATAAAAATACTTGTTGTATGGTAAATGAAAGATACACTGGTTCTTAATGCAACCGCCGTGTTAGATTTTTAAAAAATAACTTTACCATAACATACAGCTTGCGTTATTACGAGACAGCACTCACCAAAACGGCGGAGAATAGGACTCAACAATTTACACAGAAATACGAAATAACATCATAAATTGTTCTTACTTTTGCTGAGCTTCCATCAGAATCTTGTACAAGGAGTCCTTGGTCCAGAATAAATCGTTGTTTGGTTTTAGAATGTCCTTTTCTTCTGTCGAATTCGCGCCACAATGCTAGCCAAGGTTGATAACGTTCCCACCCTCTCTTGACGCAAAGAATGGAAAACTCCAAAAGTCCCAATAAACGTTGAATAAACTGATAAAACTCGGTTGAAAAAACCTACTTTACGATGTTATTATCACATGTATCAAATAAAATCAGAGCCGGAGATATTCGCCGTGTAAACCGAAAGCTTTTCAGAAGCTAATGTCGAGCTCCGACTCGCGCCTTGGTAGACAAAGGAAATTCCTGACCTGCCACTCCAAAAGCCTTCATTCGACCTCAGATCAAGCTAGACACCCCATTCCACCTTCCACTGCCTGTTGACATCTAGTGGAAGGTGTATGAAGTGCATGCATATCGATAAATATAAGGCAATTGAAGAGGCAGGCCCTGAAACAGAGCCCCATTTTCAGAATTTTCACTGGAAGTTTGCTGCCAAATGATTTCTGTTTTACTCACAGATATAATTCAAACCGTTTTAGAAACTTGAGAGTGTTTTCTATCCAATAGTAATAATAATATGCATATTGTATGATCTAGAATAGAGTACGAGGCCGTTTAAATTGGGCACGATTTTTTCCAAAGTGAAAACAGCGCCCCCCTATTGACAAGTTAAATAATCGGTCTGTCAAGAATTGTATGAAAAATGACATGTGTCATGCACAAAGTAGATGTCCTAACCGACGTGCCAAAACTATTTTGTTAACAAGAATGTTGTGGAGTGGTTGAAAAATGAGTTTTAATGACTCCAACCTAAGTGTATGTAAACCTCTGACTTCAACTATACAATTACTAATCAGGGGAATTGGAATCAGGTGTGCGTAATGACAGTTCAGTGACACCTAGAGGCCAGTCTGTCAAGTTGCAGGTAAAATGGTATTGTGTTTCGCTCAT
This sequence comes from Salvelinus alpinus, assembly GCF_045679555.1. Lineage (NCBI taxonomy): Eukaryota > Metazoa > Chordata > Actinopteri > Salmoniformes > Salmonidae > Salvelinus > Salvelinus alpinus. Next base: position 7,810,500 of record NC_092107.1, read on the forward strand.
CCCTAAGCCTAATATGAGTCAGGCCTGTGTACTACAGGTCTAGGATCTTAATTTGATCAACCTGTTTGTTGTATAGCACACTGTATTACTTATACAACTAATATAAGGCCAGGACATGAGATGGGAGTAGAAACTAACATTGGCTTTGTTTAATGCATTTCACAGAACAAAACATTCCAATGTACGTAAGCAGGGGGGTTTTGCAGTTGCCCTAAAGGGACAAACTAGACAATCAATACATAACATAATCCTCCCCTTTACTTTTGATGCCTCATAAGGAAAAAGTAATAATTCTATATAATATAGTTTAAAGAAACATCTTTATTTTTTAACATAACAGTTCTCTTAATGTAAATAAAGGAACTATCCATATTAACCTTTTCTGAACTAGGGAAAGAGGGTAGACTCCCTCAGTTCCCAGACTTAACCCTGGGGTGTGTTCTGCCCCAATGTCCGAGGTTATCTCTGAACTAAATGTTCAACCTTTCAGGGGGTCGTCTTTCTTTTGCAGGGTAATGACGACATACAGGTGAGTCTACATTCACATTGTCTCTGAGTCTGATGGTGTATTCCCAGACTGGGGTGCAACAGCACCCTGAGTAGGCACTCTGGTTGAGTTGAGTCTGGAGTCTTTTCCAAATGTGTAGGTTGCTGCAGTGGATGATCAGGTGATGGCTCGTAATCATGGTAGGTCTACAGTAGCTGATCTGGGTCTGTCACTTGACACGAGTCATCTCGGAGGTTGGTTCCTGGCAACAATTGATACTCTTGTCTCCTCCAGAGGAGGTTTTCCGATGTGTGAACTGTGTAGGACTAAGGGCCTGTTTGTGCGACCACTGTTACTGGTATCCACTTTGGGGGTTGGGTTCTGTAGGTCCCTTGTGATGATTTTAAAGCTTGCTTCATCTTTCATCGAGGCTGTTTGTTGCCGGGTGATACGGTGCTGACCCGATGTGCTGAATTCAATTTGCTTCAACTCTTCGGGGGCCATTATCGCTAACAAGTTGCGTTTGCATTCCAAAGCGACTGAAGATTGACCGTGGCTCTTCGATGGTTCTCTCCACTGAGGTGCTCTTCATCACTGTGACCTCAGGCCATTTGCTGTGTGTGTCAACTACGACTAAGAACATACGATCCTCCAATGGGCCAGCATAGTCTTTGTGGACTTGCTGCCAAAGCTCCTCTGGGAGGTCCTATGGGTGTAGTGGCACTAGCTGAGGCATGTTCCTCATCTTTTGACATGGAGAACATGACTTGGCCTGGTCTTCAATAGCTGCGTGTAAACCTGGCCACCAAAAAGTAGTTGTGTGCAATCTCCTTCCTTTGCACCATACCACAGTGCACCTGCCTTCTTAGTGGTGGTGTTATGATTTATGGGGGTCATAAACCTCACCAACAGGCCAACGTCATGACAGTACGCTTCTGTCTTCCACTTTCTGGAGGACTGAGTTTTGAAGTCAGTAGAATTAGAGTATGATAGCTAAGGAGATGGAGAAATCACAAGTCTCCGGACTAGATCTTCAAACTAAGGGTAACCATGGCATCTGTGGTAGGGAAAAGCGTTCAACCATGATGTATACGGCGTGTAAGATAGTCTAGCTAGCAACATTTTCAGATATTACACGTTTCTAATTTTAACAGAAAGTGGTTTCATTTCATGTGCACTGCTAGCTCGCAAACGTTAGCTGGCTGACTCACTAGCTAACATTACGTGAATGATCTTATTATTCGTATATCAGAGCCTTTTGCTTGGCTAGTTATAGCCTAATGTTAGCTAGCTAACATGGAACCTGGTTGTTTAGCTACCTGCAGATTCATGCAGGGTAGCAACGTCATGAGTTGGGATTAATGTTATTTGTTTAGCTAGCTAGCTTACTAGCTACATGTCTTAACAAAAGTCTCCACTAAGCAAGGTATCCATTTCAATAGAATGTCACTGTGAAAACTGTTGATAGACGTAGCTGGTAAATTTGCTCTCGCTATCTACTCCGATATCAGAGCACGGATAACATAGTCTAGCCAGCTACATTTTCAGATATTACACGTTTCTAATTTTGACAGAAAGTTGTTTTCATTTCAAGTTAAAGTGTACTGTACTAGTTATAGCCTAATGTTAGCTAGCTAACATTGGACCTGGTTGTTTAGCTACCTGCAGATTCATGCAGGGTATTAATGTCATGAGTTGGGATTATGGTTCATTGTTTACCTAGCTAGCTAGCAACATATCTTAACAAAAGACTCCACTATGCAAGTAACCATTTCAGGTGTGTTCGTAAATTCAATCTGACCATCTACTCCGATTTCAGAACACTCTCGTCTGAATGTGCCAGAGAGCAGAATAACTCAAGTCCAGGAACTCAAGTAATTTTTTTCATCCGACCTAGAATAGCTCACACTCCATTGCAGACTGTATTACCTCCCAAGATAATTCTCTTATGTTAGTCACCGTTGTGTATATCCTCCCTCAAGCCGATACCACGACGGCCCTCAAAGAACTTTGGACTTATGCGAACTGGAAACCACATATCCTGAGGCCGCATTTATTGTAGCTGGGGATTTTAACAAAGCAAATTTGAGGAAAAGGCTGCCGAAGTTCTATCAACACATTGACTGTAGTACTCGTGCTGCTAAAACACTCGACCACTGCTACTCCAGCTTCCGGGATGTCAACATGGCCCTCCCCCACTCTCCTTTCGGCAAATCTGACAGACTCCATTTTGCTCCACCCTTCCTATAGGCAGAAAATCAAACAGGAAGTACCTATTCAACGCTGGTCTGACCAATCGGAATCCACGCTTCAAGATTATTTTGATCACACGGACTGGGATATGTTCTGGGTAGCCTTTGATAATAACAATGATGAATACACTGATATAGTGACTGAGTTTATCAGTAAGTGTATAGGAGATGTTGTACCCATTGTGACTATTAAAACCTACCCTAACCAGAAACTGTGGATAGATGGCAGCATTCGCGCAAAACTGAAAGCGCGAACCACCACATTTAACCATGGCAAGGTGACTGGGAATATGGCAGAATACAAACAGTATAGTTATTCCCTCCGCAAGGCAATCAAACAGGCAAAATGTCAGTATAGAGACAAAGTGGAGTAGCAATTCAACGGCTCAGACACGAGATGTATGTGGCAGGGTCTACAGACAATCACGGACTTGAAAAGGAAAACTAGCCATGTCGCAGACAACGACGTCTTGCTTCTAGACAAGCTAAACATCTTCTTCGCCCGCTTTGAGGATAACACAGTGCCACCGACGCGGCCCACTCTCCTTCTCCGTGGCCAGCGTGAGTAAGACACGTGTTAACCCTCGCAATGCTGCCGGCCCAGACGTCATCTCTAGCCGCGTCCTCAGAGCATGCGCAGACCAGCTGGCTGGTGTGTTTACGGACATATTCAATCTCTCCCTATCCCAGTCTGCTGTCCCCACGTGCTTCAAGATGGCCACATTTATTCCAGTACCAAAAAATGCTGAACTGAACTAAATGACTATTGCCCCGTAGCACTCACTTCTGTCATCATGAAGTGCTTTGAGAGAATAGTCAAGGATCATATCACCTCTACCTTACCTGTCACCCTAGACCCACTTCAATTTGCTTACCGCCCCAGTAGATCCACAGAAGATGCAATCACCATAACACTGCCCTATCCCATCTGGACAAGAGGAATACCTATGTAAGAATGCTGTTCATTGATTATAGCTCAGCGTTCAACGCCATGGTACCCTCCAAGCTCATCAATAAGCTCGAGGCCCTGGGTCTGAACCTCACCCTGTGCAACTGGGTCCTGGACTTCCTGATGGGCCACCCCCAGGTGTTGAAGGTAGGAAACAACACCTTCACTGATCCTCAACACTGGGGCCCCACAATTGTGCATTCTCAGCCCCCTCCTGTACTCCCTGTTCACCCATGACTGCTTGGCCACACATGCCTTCATCTGAATCATCAAGTTTGGAGACGACACAACAGTGGTAGGCTTGATTACTAACAATGACGAGACAGCCTACAGGGAGCAGGTGAGGGCTCTGGGACTGTGGTGCCAGGAAAATAACCTCTCACTCAACGTCAACAAAACAAAGAGGATGAAAGCTTCAAGTTCCTTGGCGTACACATCACTGACAAACTGAAATGGTCCACCCACACAGACTGTGGTGAAGAAGGCGCAACAGTGCCTCTTCAACCTCAGGAGTCTGAAGAAATTTGGCTTGTCACCCAAAAACCCTCAAACTTTTACAGATGCAAAATTGAGAGCATCCTGTTGGGCTGTATCACTTCCGGGTACGGCAACTGCACCGCCCTCAACCGCAGGGCTCTCCAGAGTGTGGTGTGGTCTGCCCAACCCATCACCGGGGGCAAACTACCTGCCCTCCAGGACACCTGATGTCACAGGAAGGCCAAAAAGATCATCAAGGACAACAACCACCAGTGTATCTTCGTCTATGCCGCTCTGACATTGCTCATCCAGTTATTTATATATTCTTAATTCCATTCCTTTACTTAGATTTGTGTGTATTGGGTATATATTGTGAAATTGTTAAATATTACTTGTTAGTGCACTGTCGGAGCTAGAAACACAAGCATTTTGCTACACCCGCAATAACATCTGCTAAACATGTGTATGTGACCAATACAATTTGATTTTAATTTATGAACGCTCAACACCCATTGAATGTGGCCGGTGTCAGTAAATGTCGGCAAAAAAGCGTAATTAAATTGTTGCCTGCAGCACAGTTAGTCACCAACGCTCTGGGTAACATGAAAACAGCCTATCCAGCTCTGCTAGGGTGAGTAAAATGGTCAGAGTGGGGTGTTCTCTCGTTTGTGTCTGGAAGTAGCTTACAAGCTAGTCAATGTTAGCCAGTTAGCTTGGGTGCTTGACTGCCGTTGTGAGGTCAGAACGCTAGGATCAACCCTACTCATTGGCCAGAGCGAAACGCTCTGAATTTACGAACGGACAATCAGACAACACAGTTGCAGTCACCAACGCTCTGGATAACATAAAAACAGCCTAACCAGCTCTGCTAGGGCGAGTAATGTTCAGTGAGCTGTTCTCTCATTTGTGTCTGGAAGTAGCCAGTTAGCTTGGGTGATTGACTGCTGTTGTTCGTACAGAACGCTCGAATCAACCCTTAAAGAGATGGGTCGGGCTTAAGCTTAAGAGGGTGTGAACGATGCTAAAAGGGTGTAGACAAAGAAGAGCTCTCCAACTGGTACCAAAACATTCAAAGACCATTTTCTCAAAAGTGAGGTTACAAGTTTATCAACTTTCAAAGCAGAATTACTTTCCCATTGTTCCTCAAATGCAATGTATGATCTACCATGTTGTAGCTCTGTGTCTCTGCTTTTATCCAATGTAAAAAACACAATTTCAAACTGAATCAAGGTGGTCGGTCACATTTATCCAGTATCTCCCCAAAAGGGATCCCCACAAATGCTCCAAAATGTTTTGTTTTTTTGTATTATCCTGCGAGTGTTTATGCAACTTCCACTGCTTCAGAGTGATTGGAGCAACTACAGCAAACCTGGGACAAAATATCCCGGACGAGACCTCATTTTGTTACATTCTCCAAAAAACGAAATTCATCACTCAACATAAAAAAGGGACTAACAAATGAGTCACTGACAACCAAAATGAAACTAAGTGGGGTTTCGAAATAGGTTCTGAAAGGCATCCATGGGGGTGCCTACTGAGTCCTGGCCAAGGAAACTTAAGTAGGGGCTAAACTAAGGTCGCCATTGGTGTTGGCTAATGGGGATCCTAATAAAATCTATCTAAACATACACCCACTATGGATGCCCACTAGATTTACCTGAGAAGACAAACTAAAAGAAAACCCACACCACCTTAGGTAAGGGAGTGAAAGTAAACATGGAGCAAACCAAACAGAAAAGACACGAGAAAAGGCTTTGTTTAACCCAAGCTTAAAGGGAGAGCTAAACATCGGTCTAGCTCTTCCAACATCTCTCACACCACTAGGAGCACTGGCTCTGCCAGCAGAGGTGAAACTAACGAGGCGACAGGTGCAACACATCCTGGCCAACAAGGACGACTCCAATCAGTGCACATCCACACCCAAAAAGAAACCAACCTTGAAATCGGAACCAAAGCCTGTCACAATTACCATGCTTACTTGCGCACCAATATCCAATTATTATTCGGGATACTAAAGTATTCTGTTTTTGAGTTGATGCATACAGACATATCCTGTTTATTATTACCCGAAACAAGATGTATCCCGGTTATGAGAAACCCAGATAAGATGCCTGGGATATACGGATCTAAGGTGTGATACTGTGGCATGTAAACATCTTATCCTGTTTACTGTTGTTTTTGCAGTCTGTGCAGGCTCAGTTAAGCATATCATGGGTGTTGTGTGATGTTTTCATCTGATTGTCAAATAAATCACTTCAAAAAGTAGGCTACCTGAGCAGTTCGATCCACCATAATAGTTGAGCCTACTATAATGTATTTACTATTTACTTCTGGCTACTTTCACCCATAATTTAGACAAGTTTCTGCTTATAATTTCCGGCGTTTGGTAGGTCATTTTTTCTGTCAACTACAGTTAAATACATGCAGCTTCTCTTCTTTAATAACTTTTTGCCCCAGAAGATAAAGTAGTGCTCACCAGAATGTCTTACATCGATAGAATGAATGCATTAGTAATCTACATTGAACATAAATATATAACGTTTCTGGATATTGGCAGGAACTGGAACACGCTGTTGTACACGTCGATCCAGAGTATCCCAAACAGGTTCAATGTGTGACATGTTGGGTGAGTATGCAGGCCATGGACGAACTGGGACATTTTCAGCTTCCAGGAATTCTGTACAGATCCTTACAACATGGGGCTGTGCATTATCATGCTGAAACATAAGGTGATGGCACGGATGAATGGCAGGGCAATGGGCCTCAGGTATTCATCATGGTAACTCTGTGCATTCAAATTGTGTGAAATGGTCTGATGTGATTGGTCAAAAGACCAATTAGTCGAAAAAAAGATCAGAAATGGGCTTCCTGCTTGAACACAGCCATGTAGTCATCTTGTTACCCTGACCAATTAATGTCCCACTGCAGTCAAAAAAGTCATTTTCCTGTATTTTATATATATTCCCACACTATGAGGTTGGAATAATACTGTTAAATTGTACAAATTATGATAAAGCCCTTTTAGAATAAGAGCTGTTTGAAAGTGCTAGAGGCGTCATTACAGACACCCTGGTTCGAATCCAGGCTGTATCACAACCGGCTGTGATTGGGAGTCCCATAGAGCGGTGCACAATTGGCACAGCATCGTCCGGGTTTGGCCGGTGTAGGCCGTCATTGTAAATAAGAATTTGTTCTGAAGTGAAAATAGATGTTTATAGGCCTACTGTATATATCCTGTTCTTATATTTGACTTAAGAAGACATTTCCAGTTATGTGGATAATGGTTATCTTAGGCCTACTACTGATTCAAGTTAATTTCCACCTATTGTTGAAGCACTAACTTTAACATTGATCTTGTGTCTAATCCTCTGACTGATAAAAAGTAATGTTTGTCTTTGGGGAGAATTACTACAAACATCAAGCCACCATAAAACACTGCCTTCCTCTCTCATAGGCCTGAAAGTTCAGACATACAGTACATTTTTCCCATTGACATAACTGCACGATTGAGGCAAAAAATGGCGAAGTTCCAAATTTATTTTTCAAGTTAGAATTCTATCCATACTCCCTTGATCAAAGCATCAGGCCCATACACAATACTAAGCACTTCATATGTGACACAGTAAGGCCCAATCAATATAATGATCATAAACAAGCCTATCTAAGTTACAATTTAATTATGAACTTTTCCCAAAACAGTGGAATTAGCTTTCCTTTGTGCTCCTTACTGTTTGCACTAGAGACGTATGTACCACCTATGCTTCACTATTTTCTAATATGCACACCAATTTTCAATCCTATTATATGGAGAGAGGCTGGCCAAAATAAGACAGGCTTGTAAAAACATACTAGGTCTGTACCCTAAAACAAGAATCTTCCTGAATGTTTCATTGTGCCATTGAATTAAGTGGCTATTTGCTTATAGTTGTAATCACTGACTGTACACATGGCAATGGACTTTCACTGTTGCTCAGACTATTAAACGTTTGCATGAGTTTGTATTGTATTTAACCTTTACATGTCTCTTGCCATATCATCTTCATATTCAGACCCAGTAACAGCACAAAGGCAGTAATTCAATCAATTTCAGATAAAGTAGAATCACACTGTGGTTCACTTAGAATGTTATTCTGTACCAGAGGTGTTCTCCATGTTAACACTGACACACCCCACAAACTTTTCCTCTCAGGGACATTATCATGGGATATTGGTGTGAAACAACACCTGTGCTTAAATTACAGTGTGAACATATCTTGAAGAATTAAGCAGAAACAGACTGGCCAGGCAGTTAGGGCAAATGCCAGATGGACTGGACAATCTTTAGCTCAGTGGCCGGTCTAAAAAGTTTGTAAGCATAGAGATAAAGAAGTCTTGTGGCCAAAAGCCACTAGAGTAGTAACTAGTTTGGACTTCCTATGGGTTAAGGAAGGATCACATCATTCCATAAAGGTCACCATGAGGGATCAGTCAATGAATCATACTTGTGGGCAAACTGCAGGTGGCAGTAAATCACCAACTTTATACCTATTCAAACAACACTCTCCGAGTGGCATTATGCAGCCTATCAGATTGTGTGCCAACTCATAGAAGTATTAGAAGAAGAAAATTGACAACTTCAAAATGGAGATGGCCTCAATGTCGCTGCCCGTACTCTCACAGACGCCATATTGGGACAGATACACTGATGCGATGTCTATGTTTGTAACACAAACTGAGGTGTCTTTAGATTAAGTGTATTTGAGTGGGGAATTGGGCTGATCTTCCTCATTTTACATGAAGCTATTTAAAAAAAATGCATTGGAATTATTTTCAATTACATAAACAATAAATAATGCAATAATAGTTGTATTTATTTTAGGATGACTAAATTAATAAACTGTTTGATCAAGGAAATGCATACATCCCTTTTTTTACAGGAAATTATTTGTTTATTTTACTTTCTAATTCACATTTCTTCAAAATATCAAAAGTATCTACTAGATCCGTCATGTCTAGAAGAATACTTTACTGCCCATTTGTGGAAACAGAACTTATTGTACCCTTACATCCTTTTTCTCTTTCTCCAACCCCCCTGAAACACACATACATGCCCACTGACATGCTAAAGTAGAAGGACATCGGGTCAGCGACACAGCAGCATCCCTTATTTGACATTCCTACAGTAAATAGACTTAACAAAATGCATAATAATTCACAAAAATAAAATGCAATTCAAAGGAGAAACAAGCGATTAGGTTGATCATAAAAACATTCAGTTCTGGCGGCTCACATTCTGTCATAAGTTCTTGTGAGACCTGGAAATCAAACCGGCAACCCTTGCCCTGCTGCTGTACCATCTAAAGTCATAATTGGTACCAGTTTACGTTCAGATTTTAGATGAGGAAAGTCAAGAGAGTTAGGAAAGATTCTTGTTCTTATAATTTTTGTAATACATGTTCTGATCTCCTTGGTCCTAATACCATATATGATAGGGTGTACCAGTGGTGGGAACAGAATGAACAGTACTGATATTAATACATTAACCTCCTTGCTGACTGTACTGTGCCTGTTGTAAACAAAAGAAAAAAGGATGGCTGTAGAGAAGTTGATGAAAGTGATCAAGTGGGGAGCACACGTATTAAAAGCCTTATTTCGTGACTCCTTTGAGACTTTCAAGCAAACAAGTAATATTTTGATGTATGAGAGCACAACTAACACAAAAGGTAAAACCACTAGACTTGCTATCATACATATACCATACAGGTTACTCAGTGCACTTTCAACACAGGAGAGTTTAACAACTGCTAAGTTATCACAAAAAAGCTTATTGATGTTGTAGCTGCACACAGGGAGCCTAGAAGTGATAAATATTTGAAAAGCAAGCATAGTTATGGGAATAAAATATACCAAGGCTACCAACATCTTCACTTTAGAAGGAGTCATAATGCTATGATATTGCAATGGCTTACAAATTGAGACATACCTGTCATATGCCATCACTGCTAGAATAACGTAAGCACACGATGCATATACACTGCTGAAAAACACCTGCAATAAACAACCTTTGTGAGAGATCCCCTTTATGTCATTAACAAGATTGTCCATGATCTTCGGACAGACGGATAAACACCCAATCAGTCCATTCACCGCCAAGTTGAACAGAAATATGTACATGGGCTTGTGTAAGTGTGATTCTAAGTAGATGACAAGCATGAGACTGATGTTGGCAAATATTGTAATGAAGAAAAGCAAAAATGTTAAGAAAAAAGCTGCGTAGTTGAGTGGGCCTGGAGGTCCGTACGCAGTGAAAAATACAGTGCTATGTAAGACAGTCTGGTTCATATTTCCTGAGTAAAAGACAATTATAATCAGAAGTTATCAGACATCATTTTACATATAATATAATGCATTAATAAAATAAACGTTTCGAAAATGTGCAAATGTCAAAATAGTTACCATCAGGTTAGTACACTAGAGTTGGTGTGAGGGGTTGACAGAATGAATTTGATGAAGATGAAAACATTCTAAAATGAACAGTCTTCCAAGTAAGATGTTGGCTGGCATGATACATTTTAGACTTTTTTATACCTTCACCATATCATAATTGACATGAGTATTTTTACTATTTTCCAAATTAAAGCAATGTCTTAGAGAGATTGTCACCCAATGGCATTAATTAAGGATGTATTTGTATCACTTCATTTGAGCTCAGGGAGGTGTTGTGTTTGTTTGACTGTATTCACATTATTTTGGTTCACTTAAATGGGCAATCTTGCTAATACATTTTCAAACTTTTAAAAGAATGATATACACCCATTGATTCTTGAAAAATATAACTTATGAATGCCTCATGGGCTTAGTCAACTGTCTTACCCCATAAGAACCCAAAATATAAGCGTGTTTCACGCCATTGTTTATAAGCAATATAACTGAAAACAAACACTGTATAGCCCCAAAACATGGTTAAAAGTATGATTTTGATATCATGGATGGTCAGTCCTTGCTTCTATGAATTTGGACGATATATACCACCGCCAACAACAGGTTGACTTTATTAGGGGTCATGATGGTGTGGTACTGCAAGGGCTTACAAATAGAGTGAAACAGGTCACAGGCCATCACTGTTACAATCAGATATGAATAGACTCTACTGAAAGAGATTGGATTAAACAGCCAAGCTAGACATCTTGGATTCCCACGAGGAGGTATCTCATGATCTTTGGACAGACTGAAGAACTTTCAATTAGAGCCAAGTGGAACAAAAACATGTAGACTTGTTTCAATGTAGATGACCATGAGAAACAGGTTGAGACAAAGTTTAGACATACATCACAAACAGAAATATACAGTTGAAGTCGGAAGTTTACATAGCCCTTAATCAAATACATTTAAACTCAGTTTTTCACAATTCCTGACATTTAATCTTAGTAAAAAATTCCCTGTCAGTTAGGATCACCATTTTATTTTAAGAATGTGAAATGTTAGAATAACAGTAGAGAGAATGATTTATTTCAGCTTTAATTTCTTTCATCACATTCCCAGTGGGTCAGAGGTTTGCATACACTCAATTAGTATTTGGTAGCATTGCCTTTAAATTGTTGAACTTGGGTCAATCTTCTCGAGTAGCCTTCCACAAGCTTCCCACAATAAGTTGGGTGAATTTTGGCCCGATCCTCCTGACAGAGCTGGGTATGTAGTAGAGGTCGACCGATTAATCGGAATGGCCGATTAATTAGGGCCGATTTCAAGTTTTCATAACAGTCGGAAATCGGTAATTTTGGACTGCGATGTTGGCGATTTTTTTTACACCTTTATTTAACTAGGCAAGTCAGTTAAGAACACATTCTTATAACAAATAGAAATGTACCTGTCATAGGAAATAACTGCTAAATTACAAAATTCTGTTATAGCATATGTGTACAACACATAAATCTGGATATAACAATAAAGAAGGGAAATATCATGTGTGTCAGACAGCAAGTAAAACATGAGAGCAGGAAACAAACCAGTGCTCCCATACAACTGATTAAAACCTCTCTAGGGTAGGTGAGACGGTAGCGTCCCACCTCTTCAACAGCCAGTGAAACTGCAGGGCGCCAAATTCAAAACAACAGAAATCCCATAATTAGAATTCCTCAAACATACATGTATTTTACACCATTTTAAAAGATACACTTGTTGTAAATCCAGCCACAGTGTCCGATTTCAAAAAGGCTTTATGACGAAAGCAAACCAAACGATTATGTTAGGTGAGTGCCTATTCACAGAATAACACAGCCATTTTTCCAGCCAAAGAGAGGATTCACAAAAAGCAGAAATATAGATAAAATTAATCACTAACCTTTAATGATCTTCATCAGATGACACTCATAGGACTTCATGTTACACAATACATGTATGTTTTGTTCGGTAAAGTTCATATTTATATCCAAAATCTGAGTATACATTGGCGCCTTACGTTCAGAAGTCACAAAACATCCTTTGATTTTGCAGAGAACCACATCAATTTACAGGAATACTCATAATAAACATTGATAAAAGATACAACTGTTATGCATGGAATTTTAGATGCACTTTTCCTTAATGCAACCGCTGTGTCAGATTTCAAAAAAGCTTTACGAAAAAAGCAAACCATGCAATAATCTGAGTCGGCGCTCAGAGCCCAGTCAAGACACAAATATAGCCGCCATATTATGCAGTCAACAGATGTCATATTATAAACATTCACTTACCTTTGATTATCTTCATCAGAATGCACTCCCAGGACTCCCAGTTCCACAATAAATGTTTGTTAGTTCGATAATGTCCCTCATTTATGTCCAATTTCCTCCTTGTTGTTCTAGCGTTCAGTACACTTTCCAAACTCACGACGCGCGGGCAGGTACAGCGGAAAGTACGGACGAAAAGTTAAAAAAGTTATATTACAGTCCATAAAAACATGACAAACGAAGTATTGAATCAATCTTTAGGATGTTTTTAACATAATTCTTCAATAATGTTCCAACCGGAGTATTCCTGTGTCTTTAGAATTGCGATGGAACAGAGCTCGCTCTCATGCGAACGCGCATGGTCAGAGCATGGTCACCTCATGGCAGACCTGACTAATTCCTCTCTCCTTTGGCCCCACTAAACAGTAGAGGCATCAGACAAGGTTCTAACGACTGTTGACATCTAGTGGAAGCCTTAGGAAGTGCAACATTACCAATATCCCACTGTATCTTCAATAGGAGCCGAGTTGAAAATCGACCAACCTCAATTTTCCACTTCCTGGTTGGATTTTCTTTCAGGTTTTTGCCTGCCTCATTCAAACGATCTCAGCCGTAAGAAGTTTTAACCTTGTCACGTTCTGACCTTAGGTCCTTTTTTATGTCTTTATTTTAGTTTGGTCGGGGCGTGAATTGGGGTAGGCATTCTATGTTGTTTTTCTATGTTTTGTTCTGTAAGGTATATTTCTATGTGTTTGGCCTAGTATGGTTCTCAATCAGAGGCAGGTGTCAGTCGTTGTCTCTGATTGGGAGCCATATTTAGATAGCCTGTTTTTCATTGTGTTTTGTGGGTGATTGTTTCCTGTTTCCTGTGTTAGTGTTTGCACCATACGGGACTGTTTTGGTTTTCATTTATTATCTTGTTCTTTTGTATTCATTCTCGATTAAATGATATTATTGATACGTACCACGCTGCATTTTGGTCCTCCTCTCCTTCCACCAACGAAAGCCGTTACAAACCTCCTTCATTATTTATGTATTACCAGTTGATGATGAACAACTCCAATTTCACAATATTTGTCTTGGAATAAGTAAGAATAAAAAGATTAGATTTGATGGAGACATTATACATCTTAGTACCTTGTCAATTTATGATTTGTATCAATGTGGACGAGACACATGGGTGCAAGGGAACAGAGTAGGGGAACAGAGTATTTTTGCCGAGCAATGCAACAATGCTGGATCATTCTGGCAATGATTCCTGCACCATCTGCACATGGCCCATTGCTCTGCTGACATATCAGAATAGCATTCCCTGACAGACATAGTGTTCTTTCATCCTTCTGTAAACAAAGCTAATTGTTACACTGTCATGAAATATGATTATATATCGACTATGAAACAAATACGACATGGCCTGCTTATGAGTTGCTAGTTATATATATATATATATATATATATATATATATATATATATACAAAAAAAGTATTCAGACCCCTTGACTTTATCCACATTTTGTTACATTACAGCCTTATTCTAAAATGTATTTTTTTTTAAATTGTCCTCACCTCATCAATCTACTAACAATACCCCATAATGACAAAGCAAAAACAGTTTAAGAAACTTTTGCAAATTTATTCAAAATAAAAAAAGGAAATATTACATTTACATAAGTATTCAGACCCTTTACTCAGTACTTTGTTGAAGCACCTTTAGCAGCGATTACAGCCTCAAGTCTTCTTGGGTATGACGCTACAAGCTTGGCACACCTTTCTTTACCATTCTGGCCATCAGATTTGCCACCAATGCTCCTTATAGGACACATCACTGCACTCTATACTCCTCTGTAAACTAGTCATCTCTGTATACCCTTCGCAAGACCCACTGGTTGATGCTTATTTATAAAACCCTCCTAGGCAGCACTCCCCCCTGTCTGAGATACCTACTGCAGCCCTCATCCTCCACATACAACACCCGTTCTGCCAGTCACATTCTGTTTAAGGTCCCCTAATCACACACATCCCTGGTCGCTCCTCTTTTCAGATCGCTGCAGCTAGCGACTGGAAGAGCTGCAAACACCCTCAAATCTCTTCCTTCAAAGATTCAATCATAGACACTCTTACTGACAGTTGTGGCTGCTCTGCGTGATGTATTGTTGTCTCTACCTTCTTGCCGTGTGTGCTGTTGTCTGTGCCAAATAATGTTTGTGACATATTTTGAGCTGCTGCCATGTTGTGTTGTCAGGTGTTGCTGCCATGCTATGTTGTTGTCTTAGGTCTCTCTTTATGTAGTGTTGTGTTATCTCTCTTGTCGTGACGTGTGTTTTGTCCTATATTTTTATTTAATAAATTTTTAAAAATCATCCCAGCCCCCCGTCCCTGCAGGAGGCCTTTTGCCTTTTGATAGGCCGTCATTGTAAAAAATTATTTGTTTTTCATTTGTTCTTAAGTTCAAATTAAATAAATATTCAACTGTATTTGGGGAGTTTCTCCGATTCTTCTCTGCAGATCCTTTCAAGCTCTGTCAGGTTGGATGGGGAGCATTCCAGCAAAGCAATTTTCAGGTCTCTCCAAAGATGTTCGATCGGGTTCAAGTTCGGGCTCTGGCTGGGCCACTCAAGGACCTTCAGAGACTTGTCTCGAAGCCATTCCTGCATTGTCTTAGGGTTGTTGTCCTGTTGGAAGGTGAACCTTCACCCAAGTCTGAGATCCTGAGAGCTCTGGAGCAGGTTTTCATCAAGGATCTCTCTGTACTTTGATCCGTTTATCATTCCCTCTATCCTGACTAGTCTCCCAGTCCCTGCCATTGAGAAACATCCCAACAGCATGATGCTGCCACCACCTTACTTCACGGTAGGGATGGTGCCTGGTTTCCTCCAGATGTGACGCTTGGCATTCAAGCCACATAGTTCAATCTTGGTTTTATCAGACCAGAGAATCTTGTTTCTCATGGTCTCAGAGTCCTTTAACTAGGGAGTAGCTTCCGTCTGGCCACTCTACCATAAAGGCCTGACTGGTTGAGTGCTGCAGAGATGGTTGTCCTTCCGGAAGGTTCTCCCATCTCCACAGAGGAACTCTGGAGTTCTGTCATAGTCACCTCCCTGACCAATGCCCTTTTCCCCCAATTGCTCAGTTTGGCCAGGCGGCCAGCTCTTGGAAGAGTCTCGGTGGTTCCAAACTTCTTCCATTTAAGAATGTTGGAGGCCACTGTGTTTTTGAGGACCTTCAACGCTGCAGAAATGTTTTGGTACCCTTCCCCAGATCTGTGCCTCGACACAATGCTGTCTCAGTGCTCTACAGACAATTCCTTCGACCCCATGGCTTGGTTTTTGCTCTGACATGCACTGTCAAATGTGGGACCTTATATAGACAGGTGTATGCCTTTCCAAATCATGTCCAATCAATTGAATTTACCACAGGTGGATCAAGTTGTAGGAATTTCTCAAGGATGATCAATGGAAACAGGATGAACCTGAGCTCAATTTTGAGTCTCATAGCAAATTGTCTGAATAATTATGTAAATAAGGTATCTGTTTTTTATTTTGTATACATTTGCATACATTTCTGTTTATACTTCCGTACTATTGTTTGTACAGATGAATGTGGTACCTTAAGGCGTTTGGAAATTGCTCCCAAGGATGAACCAGACTTGTGGAGGTCTACAATTTTTTGAATGATTTCTTTTGATTTTCCCATGATGTCAAGCAAAGAGGCGCTGAGGTTGAAGGTAGGCCTTGAAATACATCCACAGGTACACCTCCAATTGACTCTAATTATGTCAATTAGCCTATTGGAAGCTTCTAAAACCATTACATAATTTTCAGGAATATTCGAAGCTGTTTAAAGGGACAGTCAACTTAGTGTATGTAAACTTTTGACCCACTGGAATTGTGATACAGTGAAATAATCTGTCTGTAAACATTTGTTGGAAAAATTACTTGTGTCATGCCCAAAGTAGATTTGTTTTTGGCAAGTCCTAACCAACTTGCCAGAACTATAGTTTGGGACAAAAAAGTTGTGGATTGGTTGAAAATGAGTTTTAATGACTCCATCCTGAGTGTATGTAAACTTCCTACTTCAACTGTATACCGCTCAAGTCATTACCACAAGCCCTTTCTCCCCAATTAAGGTGCCACCAACCTCCTGTGGAGTGAACATATATTTAAGAATTAAGCAGAAACAGACTGGCCAGGTAATTACGGCAAATGCCAGATGGGTCATAAATTTAGCTCAGTGGCCAGTCTAAAAAGTTTGCAAGCGTAGAGATAGATATAGGACTCAAGTGGCCAAAAGTCACTAGAGTAGTAACTGGGTGGGACTTCCTATGGTCCTAGTATTTTTATTGTGTAACCACGGTTTTGTATGGCTAAATATGCACCTTTTCGAACAAACTGTATATGTATGTTGTAAAATGATGTTACAGGAGTGTCATCGGAAGAATTCTGAGAAGGTTAGTGAAAAAATTAATATCTTTTGGCGGTGGTTACGTTATAGCGCTCTTTGGCTGGAATCGATGCTCTGGTAACGTTTGCACATGTAGTATGCTAACTTATCGATTTATTGTGTTTTCGCTGAAAAACGCTTAGAAAATCTGAAATATGGTCTGAAATCACAAGAACTGGGTCTTTCCATTGCTATGCTTTGTCTATTTTTATGAAATGTTTTATGATGAGTAAATTGGTCATACACGTTGCTCTATCTAGTAATTCTAGTCGATTTGTGATGGTGGGTGCAATTGTAAACTGTGATTTCTACCTGAAATATGCACTTTTTTCTAACAAAAACTATCCTATACCATGAATATGTTATCAGACTGTCATCTGAAGAGGTTTTTTCTTGGTTAGTGGATATCAATATCTTAGTTGAGCCGAATTGGTGATAGCACCTGAAGGAGTAAGAAACTGATGGAGTTAGAATAGTGGTGTATTTTGCTAACGTGTTTAGCTAATAGATTTACATATTTTGTCTTCCCTGTAAAACATTTTAAAAATCTGAAATGGTGGCTTTATTCACAAGATCTGTATCTTTCATCTGGTGTCTTGGACTTGTGATTTAATGATATTTAGATGCTACTATCTACTTCTGAAGCTATGCTAGCTATGCTAATCAGTGTGTGGGGGGTGGGGGGTGCTCCCGGATCCGGGTTTCTGAGGCAGTAAAAGTTAAGGAAGGATCACATAACTCCATACAGGTCACCAGGAGGGATTAGCCAATGCATTAAACGTATGAGCAAACATTCCATAACTGCAGGTGGCAATAAATATCCAAACTTGGCTTCATACCTGTTAAAAAAACTCGTAGAAGTAGAAGAAGGAAATGGACTACTTCAAAATGGAGTATGGCGCTTCCAGTGATCTTATAGACGCCATATAGAGCCCCACAGGGAGGTGTCATACTGTGGTACTCTTTTGGGACAGATACAATGATGTGATGTCCATCTAAGTCCACCCGCTTCACCAATTACAAAAAAGTATTATTTACCTCAAATCTGAAAATCCACCGTGGAAGCTAACCAGGGGCTAATTCAGAAGCTAGCCAGAAAGCTAACCAGAAGCTATCCGATAGCTAGCCAGAAGCTAATCTGTAGCTGCCCAGAAATTAGCCGGTCTGCTGGCTAGCGTTGGTGTCTCAGCTGCCCACGTTTTGTGGTCATCAGCTATTCCTTTAGCTCGATAATCTACCGGCACTTTTGTGCAACGCGACTCGGACCGGAGCATTCCGGGACTTTTTTTTCTCTCAGTTTCCCCGGATTTCAGCCGCAGGCTCTGGACATTTGCAGCTAGCTAGCTGCAAACCGTGTGACTATTGGCTTACGTCGATCCCGGAGCAAACTCAAATCATTCCGGAGCTAGCCAGCTGAGGAGTTCCATCAGCCATTCCTGGGCTACAGTCACCTATCCGGACCAGTTTTTTTTTGTTTTGTTGTTGCTGCAGATACGGAGCCCCGCCGGGCCTTCACGACTGACTGCCGACGTTATCTGCCCGAGGGAGTTATCCAACTGGCACCTCCGTCCCGACGTTACCTGAACGCTCATCTGGGGCCCGCTAACCGTTAGCTGTCTTACCGGCTGCTATCTAAATAAGTATATCGGACAATTATTATTATTATTATTATTATTATTTTTTTTTCTTGGGTCACTATATCTATTTTGCCAATTTGGATTGATCCCCTCTACCACACGGAACCCCACTAACCTACCGACGGAAACGCACGAGGTATCTACAAATAGACTTCCATACTATGCTATCTCGCTACCGATAGCCATCTACCCGGCCAGCTGTCTGGATCGCCGTGACCCCAACCAACCTCTACTCACTGGACCCTTATTGATCACTCGATTAAGCATGCCTCTCCTTAATGTAAATATGCCTTGTCCATTGCTGTTCTGGTTAGTGTTTATTGGCTTATTTCACTGTAGAGCCTCTAGCCCTGCTCACTATACCATATCCAACCTCACAGTTCCACCACCCACATATGCGATGACATCACCTGGTTTCAATGATGTTTCTAGAGACAATATCTCTCTCATCATCACTCAACACCTAGGTTTACCTCCACTGTATTCACATCCTACCATACCTTTGTCTGTACATTATTCCTTTAAGCTATTTTATCGCCCCCAGAAACTTCCTTTTACTCTCTGCTCTAGAAGTTCTAGACGACCAATTCTCATAGCTTTTAGCCGTACCCTTATCCTACTCCTCCTCTGTTCCTCTGGTGATGTAGAGGTGAATCCAGGCCCTGCAGTACCTAGCTCCACTCCTATTCCCCAGGCGCTCTCTTTTGATGACTTCTGTAACCGTAATAGCCTTGGCTTCATGCATGTTAACATTAGAAGCCTCCTCCCTAAGTTTGTTTTGTTCACTGCTTTAGCACACTCTGCCAACCCGGATGTTTTAGCCGTGTCTGAATCCTGGCTTAGAAAGACCACCAAAAATTCTGACATTTTCATCCCCAACTACAAGATTTTCAGACAAGATAGAACGGCCAAAGGGGGCGGTGTTGCAATCTATTGCAAAGATTGCCTGCAGAGTTCTGTTTTACTATCCAGGTCTGTTCCCAAACAATTTGAACTTCTACTTTTAAAAATCCACCTCTCTAAAAACAAGTCTCTCACCGTTGCCGCCTGCTATAGACCACCCTCTGCCCCCAGCTGTGCTCTGGACACTATATGTGAACTGATTGCCCCCCATCTATCTTCAGAGCTCGTGCTGCTAGGCGACCTAAATTTTAACATGCTTAACACCCCAGCCACCCTACAATCTAAGCTTGATGCCCTCAATCTCACACAAATTATCAATGAACCTACCAGGTACCACCCCAATTCCATAAACACGGGTACCCTCATAGATATCATCCTAACAAACTTGCCCTCCAAATACACCTCTGCTGTTTTCAACCAAGATCTCAGCGATCACTGCCTCATTGCCTGCATCCGTAATGGGTCAGCGGTCAAATGACCTCCACTCATCACTGTCAAACGCTCCCTGAAACACTTCAGCGAGCAGGCCTTTCTAATCAACCTGGCCGAGGTATCCTGGAAGGATATTGATCTCATCCCGTCAGTAGAGGATGCCTGGACATTTTTTTAAAAATGCCTTCCTCACCATCTTGAATAAGCATGCCCCATTCAAGAAATTTAGAACCAGGAACAGATATAGCCCTTGGTTCTCTCCTGACCTGACTGCCCTTAACCAACAGAAAAACATCCTATGGCGTTCTGCATTAGCATCGAACAGCCCCCGTGATATGCAACTTTTCAGGGAAGCTAGAAACCAGTATACACAGGCAGTTAGAAAAGCCAAGGCTAGCTTTTTCAAGCAGAAATTTGCTTCCTGCAACACAAATTCAAAAAAGTTCTGGGACACTGTAAAGTCCATGGAGAATAAGAACACCTCCTCCCAGCTTCCAACTGCTCTGAAGATAGGAAACACTGTCACCACCGACAAATCCACTATAATTGAGAATTTCAATAAGCATTTTTCTACGGCTGGCCATGCTTTCCACCTGGCTACCCCTACCCCGGACAACAGCACTGCCCTCCCCTCTGCTACTCGCCCAAGCCTTCCCCATTTCTCTTTCTCCCAAATACAGTCAGCTGATGTTCTAAAAGAGCTGCAAAATCTGGACCCTTACAAATCAGCCGGGCTAGATAATCTGGACCCTTTCTTTCTAAAACTATCTGCTGAAATTGTTGCCACCCCTATTACTAGCCTTTTCAACCTCTCTTTCGTGTCGTCTGAGATTCCCAAAGATTGGAAAGCAGCTGCGGTTATCCCCCTCTTCAAAGGGGGGGACACTCTTGACCCTAACAGCTACAGACCTATATCTATCCTACCCTGCCTTTCTAAGGTCTTCGAAAGCCAAGTCAACAAACAGATTACCGACCATTTCGAATCCCACCATACCTTCTCCGCTATGCAATCTGGTTTCAGAGCTGGTCATGGGTGCACCTCAGCCACGCTCAAGGTCATAAACGATATCTTAACCGCCATCGATAGGAAACAATACTGTGCAGCCGTATTCATTGACCTGGCCAAGGCTTTTGACTCTGTCAATCACCACATCCTCATCGGCAGACTCGACAGCCTTGGTTTCTCTAATGATTGCCTCGCCTGGTTCACCAACTACTTCTCTGATCGAGTTCAGTGTGTCAAA
Source organism: Salvelinus alpinus (assembly GCF_045679555.1). Lineage (NCBI taxonomy): Eukaryota > Metazoa > Chordata > Actinopteri > Salmoniformes > Salmonidae > Salvelinus > Salvelinus alpinus. The sequence continues at coordinate 7,832,008 of NC_092107.1, forward strand.
TCGGAGGGTCTGTTGTCCGGGCCTCTGGCAGTCTCCATGGGGGTGCCACAAGGTTCAATTCTTGGACCGACTCTCTTCTCTGTATACATCAATGATGTCGCTCTTGCTGCTGGTGATTCTCTGATCCACCTCTACGCAGACGACACTATTCTGTATACTTCTGGCCCTTCTTTTGACACCGTGTTAACAACCCTCCAGGCGAGCTTCAATGCCATACAACTCTCCTTCCGTGGCCTCCAATTGCTCTTAAATACAAGTAAAACTAAATGCATGCTCTTCAACCGATCGCTGCCTGCACCTGCCCGCCTGTCCAACATCACTACTCTGGACGGCTCTGACTTAGAATATGTGGACAACTACAAATACCTAGGTGTCTGGTTAGACTGTAAACTCTCCTTCCAGACTCACATCAAACATCTCCAATCCAAAGTTAAATCTAGAATTGGCTTCCTATTCCGCAACAAAGCATCCTTCACTCATGCTGCCAAACATACCCTTGTAAAACTGACCATCCTACCAATCCTCGACTTCGGTGATGTCATTTACAAAATAGCCTCCAAAACCCTACTCAATAAATTGGATGCAGTCTATCACAGTGCCATCCGTTTTGTCACCAAAGCCCCATATACTACCCACCACTGCGACCTGTACACTCTCGTTGGCTGGCCCTCGCTTCATACTCGTCGCCAAACCCACTGGTTCCAGGTCATCTACAAGACCCTGCTAGGTAAAGTCCCCCCTTATCTCAGCTCGCTGGTCACCATAGCAACACCTACCTGTAGCACGCGCTCCAGCAGGTTTATCTCTCTGGTCACCCCCAAAACCAATTCTTCCTTTGGCCGCCTCTCCTTCCAGTTCTCTGCTGCCAATGACTGGAACGAACTACAAAAATCTCTGAAACTGGAAACACTTATCTCCCTCACTAGCTTTAAGCACCAGCTGTCAGAGCAGCTCATAGATTACTGCACCTGTACATAGCCCATCTATAATTTAGCCCAAACAACTACCTCTTTACCTACTGTATTTATTTATTTATTTTGCTCCTTTGCACCCCATTATTTCTGTCTCTACTTTGCGCTTTCTTCCACTGCAAACCAACCATTCCAGTGTTTTTAGTTTTTATTTTACTTGCTGTGTTGTATTTACTTCGCCACCATGGCCTTTTTATATTTTTATTTATTTATACATATATTTGTTTGCCTTCACCTCCCTTATCTCACCTCACTTGCTCACATTGTATATAGACTTATTTTTTTTTCACTGTATCATTGACTATATGTTTGTTTTACTCCATGTGTAACTATGTGTTGTTGTATGTGTCGAACTGCTTTGCTTTATCTTGGCCAGGTCGCAATTGTAAATGAGAACGTGTTCTCAATTTGCCTACCTGGTTAAATAAAGGTTAAATAAAAAAATAAATAAGTCTATGTTTGTAACAAACTGATGTGTCTTTAGATGAAGTGCAGTTGAGTGTGGAATTGGGCTGATCTTCCTCATTGTACATGAATCTCTTTTAAAAAATGCATTTGAAGTATTTTAATTTACAATAAATAATGCAATGTTTTATTCAGTGTAGCATGACTAAATTAATAAACAACTGTTTGATCAAGAAAATGGATTCATCCCTTTTATTTTACAGGAAATTATTTGTGTATTTTACTTGCTAATTCAAATTTCATCTAAATATCAAAAGGATCTGCTTGAACTGTCACTTCTAGAAGAATACTTTATTGCCCATTTGTTGAAACAGAATTTATTACATCCTTTTACTTTGTCCCCAACCCCCCTGAAACACACATACATGTCCATTGACATGCTAGAAGAACATACGGTCAGTGACTACAACTACGACTTTACTACAGTAAAATACATTTAAAGGAAATGCAGAACAATTCACAGAAATAGAATGCAATACCAAGGAGAAACAAGAGATTAGGTTGATGATCAAAACAAATGTATAAGCATTCAGTTCTGGCAGATGATCCTGTCAGACCTGAGATTCAAACCGGCAACCCTGTCCTGCTGCTGTACTTTCTAAAGTCATAATTGGTACCAGTTTACGTTCAGATTTTTGATGAGAAAAATCAAGAGAGTTCGGAAAGATTCTTCTTATAATTTTTGTAATACATGTCCTGATCTTCTTGGTCCTAATACCATATAACATAGGGTGTACCAGTGGTGGGAAAAGAATGAACTATACTGATATTAATAGATTAACCTCCTTGCTAACTGTGCTGTGCCTGTTGTAAACAACAGGAAAAGGAGGCCTGTAGAGAAGTTGATGAAAGTGATCAAGTGGGGAGCACACGTATTAAAAGCCTTCTTTCGTGACTCCTTTGAGGCTTTAATATTTTGACATATGAGAGCACAACTAACACAAAAGGTAAAACCACTAGACTTGATATGGTCCATATACAGTACCATACAGGCTGCTCAGCGCACTTTCAAAACAGGAGTTGAACAACCGCTTAGTCATCACAAAAAAACATAGATTGTTTCCTGCACAAAGGGAGCCTTGAAGTGATAAACATTTGAAAAGAGTTATGGGAATAAAATATACCAAGGCTGACAATATCTTCACTTTAGAAAGGGTCATAATGTTCTGATATCGAAATAGCTTACAAATGGGGACATACCTGTCATAAGCCATGACTGCTAGAATAACATGAGGACATGTTACATATACATTGCAGAAATGTATATGTAACGGTGGGCCAAGAGACCAGAGGTGGCAGAACACGTTGGGTTGTAGGGTTTTCCCAAAGATCCCTGTTAGCATATGTTTAAGCCCAACCTGAAGGTAGGGAGGGCAGCGCCCCTTGATGCTCTGTAGTTATGCAGTTAACTAGCTAATATGACACAAAACATTCTGTTACAATACAATATAAACTTGATGCTTTACAATAATCATTGGTCTACAGAGAAATTATGGCAAAATTATACATATTTGTACAGTCAATGATAGCAACTATAAGTAACAAAACACAATTCAATATTACAAAAATAATCAGTTTATGTTTTAGGGTAAAGTCCTAGTACCTTGTTACAAGCCTGCCTGATTTTAACCATCCTAACGCCATACATTAAAGGATTGAAAAGTGGTGGACATATCAGAAAATAAACTAATAAAATAGTGCGAAGTATAGGTGGAAGAACTGCAGTTTCATATCTGCCTTGTAGAATCACAAATAAACAGCCAAAGGAGAAGTTCAGCAAAGAGGCTATGTGTGGTGTACAGGTGTTAAATGCTTTCTGTTTCATCTCTTTAGAAGACTTTAAACATATTTGTAGAATTCTTACATATGAGTATATGGTAGGAAATATAGTACAGGAAAAAGATATCACAGTGACAACAAAACCCCATATGTTATTCAGCATAGTATTTGAACAGGCAAGCTTGACTACTGAGTAGTTGTCACAATACACTCTGTCTAGAACGTTACCACAAAATTGCAGTCGCAAACTCAGGGAGATAATGATGGCGTTGATGAAAAAAGAATACACTTGGGGCAGTAGGATTAAGCCACAAATTATTTTAGGTGTCATAATATTGTTATACTGTAGAGGATAACAAATAGAGATGTACCTGTCATAGGACATAACTGCTAAATTACAAAATTCTGTTATAGCATATGTGTACAACACATAAATCTGGAGATAACAATAAAGAAGGGAAATATCATGTGTGTCAGAGAGTAAGTAAAACATGAGAGCAGGAAACAAACCAGTGCTCCCATACAACTGATTAACAAACAAAGCACATAGAAACAGATACATGGGTTCATGAAGGCTTCTTTCAATGCAGATAACTCCAATAAGCAAAGCATTGGCAAGAATAATGACAAAATATATTACAGTTACTAGAGCAAAGTAGAAATACTTCAATTGTCCGATATCACCGTATGCAGCAAGCCTAAAGATCTCGTAGTGAGTAGAGTTTGCCATGGTCCTGGGAGTTGGTAAAGATGTGCTGTCAATGTTTGAAGAAGAGGAGCAAATCCTCCTACTGTAGCTTAAATATATATTAAAATCATGAAATCATAAACATCAAACAACCTAAATTGATAATTCCTTGATTTGTTAATTCAGAGACACATTTGCTCACATCTATACTCACCAATACAGACAGCTTTAGATTCTTCTGATAAAATAATTAATTGCCTAAATCAAACAATATTATACTTTGTATCCGGCACTCATGTCACAATGAAATGGAAAATAATGAATTGATTACCTGTAAAGTGTGCTAAATCCAACATTTTGACAGACCATTTCTAATCCATGATGAACTGCTTAAACTCCTCAAACGATTCCTATGCTTATATATATTTTAAAAAACACCTGCCATGGTGTGATATGCAAGTGTACACCAATACCTGGGGAAAATTAGATATTCTCAGAGGCAAGGAAACCGTCCAGAGAAAAACAGACACCATTTTGTAACACAGGCCCTCTAGGGAGGAGGTGCAAAGACTTTCTTAAATTCTATACAAACTACAGTAACTCATAGAGAAAAGTAGATTACACAGGGTATGTACAACTGATGTGAAATGACTAGCTTGTTGGCAGTGCGATCTATTGTTCAATCGGTGATGTCACTCTTTCTGAGACCTAGAAGTAGTTGTTTCCCTTGCTCTGCAAGGGCTGTGGCTTTTGTGGACTGACAGGTAACGATGCTTCGTGGGTGACGGTTCTTGATGTGGTCAGAGGGTCCCTGGTTTTAGCCCAGGTTGGTGCAAGGCAGGGGATGGAAGCAATACTGTTACAGTACACATGGTAAGAGTGTCACATTCTGACCATAGTTCTTTTGTGTTTTCTTTGTTTTAGTGTTGGTCAGGACGTGAGCTGAGTGGGCATTCTATGTTGTGTGTCTAGTTTTCACATTTCTATGTTTGGCCTGATATGGTTCTCAATCAGAGGCAGGTGTTAGTCATTGTCTCTGATTGGGAACCATATTTAGGTAGCCTGTTTTGTGTTGGGGTTTGTGGGTGGTTGTCTTCTGTCTTTGTGTTCTATGCACCAAATAGGACTGTTTCGGTTTTGCCACATTTGTTATTTTCTATTTTGTAGTGTTCACGGTTTTGTCGTTATTAAACATGATGAACACTAACTACGCTGCATCTTGGTCCGATCCCTGCTACACCTCCTTTTCAGACGAAGAGGAGGAAATCTGCCGTTACAGAACCACCCACCAAAACCGGACCAAGCAGCGTGGTAAGGGACAGCAGCGGCCAAGTACACAGGACTCCTGGACATGGGAGGAAATTCTGGACAGTAAGGGACCCTGGGTTCAAGCTGGAGAATATCGCCGCCCTCGTGAAGAGCTGGAGGCAGCTAAAGCCGAGAGGCGGTGGTATGAGGAGGCAGCATGGAAGCGTGGCTGGAAGCCAGAGAGGCAGCCCCAAAAATGTCTTGGGGGAGGGCACACGGGGAGTGTGGCGAAGTCAGGTAGGAGACCTGCGCCAACTTCCCGTGCTTACCGTGGAGAGCGAGAGTACGGGCAGACACCGTGTTATGCGGAAGAGCGCACGGTGTCTCCTGTACGTGTGCATAGCCCGGTGCGGTACATCCCAGCTCCTCGTATCGGCCGGGCTAGAGTGGGGATCGAGCCAGGTGCCATGAAGCCGGCTCAACGCATCTGGTCTCCTGTGCGTCTCCTTGGGCCGGTGTACATGGTACCAGCCTTACGCATGGTGTCCCCCGTTCGCCAGCACAGCCCAGTGCGGGTTATTCCACCTCGCCGCACTGGCCGGGCTAAGGGGAGTATTCAGCCAGGTAAGGTTGGGCAGGCTCGGTGCTCAAGAGCTCCAGTACGCCTTCACGGTCCGGTATATCCGGTGCCACCTCGCACCAGCCCAGTATCACCAGTGCCAACACCACGCACCAGGCTTCCTGTGCGTCTCCAGAGCCCTGTTCCTACTCCACGCACTTGCCCTGTGGTGCGTGTCTCCAGCCCGGTACCACCAGTTCCGGCACCACGCACCAAGCCTCCTGTGCATCTCCAGAGCCCTGTACGCCCTGTTGCTGCTCCCCGCACTAGCCTTGAGGTGCGTGTTCTTAGCCCGGTACCACCAATTCCGGCACCACGCACCAGGCCTACTGTGCGCCTCAGCAGGTCAGAGTCTGCCGTCTGCCCAGCGCCGCCTGCGCTGCCCGTCTGCCCAGCGCCGCCTGCGCTGCCCGTCTGCCCAGCGCCATCTGAGCTGCCCGTCTGCCCAGCGCCATCTGAGCCGCCCGTCTGCCCAGCGCCATCTGAGCCGCCCGTCTGTCCAGCGCCATCTGAGCCGCCCGCCAGTCAGGAGCCGCCAGAGCCGCCCGCCAGTCAGGAGCTGCCAGAGCCGCCCGCCAGTCAGGCGCTGCGAGAGCCGCCCGCCAGTCAGGAGCTGCCCTGCAGTCATGAGCTGTCCTCCAGTCATGAGCTGCCCTTCAGTCATGAGCTGCCCTTCAGTCATGAGCTGTCCTCCAGTCATGAGCTGCCCTGCAGTCATGAGCTGCCCTTCAGTCATGAGCTGTCCTCCAGTCATGAGCTGTCCTCAGCCATGAGCTACCCCTCAGTCCTGAGCTACCTCTCAGTCATGAGCTACCTCTCAGTCATGAGCTACCTCTCAGTCATGAGCTACCTCTCAGTCATGAGCTACCCCTCAGTCATGAGCTACCCCTCAGTCCTGAGCTGCCCCTCAGTCCTGAGCTGCCCCTCAGTCCGGAGCTGCCCCTCAGTCCGGAGCTGCCCCTCAGTCCGGAGCTTCCCCTCAGTCCGGAGCTGCTTCTTCAGTCCAGAGGCGTCTTTCAGTCCAGAAGTGTCCCTCAGTCCTGTGGGCCCATTTAGTAGGGTTCCCAGGCCAGGGTCGGCGGCGAGGGTCGCCGCTCAAAGGAGGACACTAAAGCGGACAAAGACTATGGTGGAGTGGGGTCCACGTCCTGTGCCAGAGCCGCCACCGCGGACAGATGCCCACCCAGACCCTCCCCTATAGGTTCAGGTTTTGCGGCCGGGGTCCGCACCTTGGTGGGGGGGGGGGTACTGTCACGTTCTGACCATAGCTATTTTGTGTTTTCTTTGTTTTAGTGTTGGTCAGGACGTGAGCTGAGTGGGCATTCTATGTTGTGTGTCTAGTTTTCACGTTTCTATGTTTGGCCTGATATGGTTCTCAATCAGAGGCAGGTGTTAGTCATTGTCTCTGATTGGGAACCATATTTAGGTAGCCTGTTTTGTGTTGGGGTTTGTGGGTGGTTGTCTTCTGTCTTTGTGTTCTATGCACCAGATAGGACTGTTTCGGTTTTGCCACATTTGTTATTTTCTATTTTGTAGTGTTCACGGTTTTGTCGTTATTAAACATGATGAACACTAACTACGCTGCGTCTTGGTCCGATCCCTGCTACACCTCCTCTTCAGACGAAGAGGAGGAAATCTGCCGTTACAAAGAGGGACATTCTTAAATAAAGAAAGTAATTTGGTAGGCTTTGTTAGTTGCCTATGATGCTGTTAAAACAATGTATGATCGTGGACTACAGGAAATGGAGGGCCGAACACTCCCCCATTTTCATAGATGTGGCTAAAGTGGAGCAGGTTGAGAGCTTCAAGTTCCTTGGTGTCCACATCAGAAACAAACAAACATGGTGAAAAACACACCAAGACAGTCGTGAAGAGGGCACGACAATGCCTATTCCCCCTCAGGAGACTGAAAATATTTGGCATGGGTCCTCAGATCCTCAAAAGGATCTACAGCTGCACCATCGAGAGCATCCTGACCGGTTGCATCACCGCCATCACGGCCCATTACATCACTGGGGCCAAGCTTCCTGTTATCCAGGACCTCTAAACCACGCGATGTCAGAGGAAGTTCCTAAAAATTGCCAAAGACTCCAGCTACCTTAGTCATAGACTGTTCTCTCTGCTACCGCATGACAAGCGATACCGGAGCGCCAAGTCTAGGTCCAAAATAATTTATAACTGCTACTACCCCCAAGCCATAAGACTCCTGAACAGCTTATCAAATGGCTACCTGGACTATTTGTATAGAACCCCCCCCCCCTTTATGCTGCTGCTACTCGCTGTTTATTATCCATGCATAGTCACTTTACCCCTACCTACATGTACAAACTAACCAGTACTCCGGCACATTGACTTGATACCGGTGGCCTCATTATTGTTATTTTACTGTTGCTCTTTTATTTTTTACTTTAGTTAATTTAGTAAATATTTTTAACTCTTATTTTTCTTAAAACTGCATTATTGGTTTAGGGCTTGTAAGCAAGAATTTCACGGTAAGGTCTTCATCTGTTTTATTCGGCGCATGTGACAAATACAATTGTATTTTATTTGATGTGTTGGGACCCTCTAGCCTGTAGAAGAAGTATGTGACATCACCAACGGGCTGTGTAGGCAATGCTATCAGCTCTCACATTAACCTTCCAGGAGTTGGTGTGCTATGTACTGTGTATAATAAAGAAATAATTCAGTCAAACCAGTCCAAAGCCTCTGACAAAGGGAAGGTTGCCCGGACGCAGATCTACTCCTGGACCAAAACACACTGTCAATGGAGATTCTCCATTGAGGATTTTTATTCTATTTATTCTATGACCAGTCTTAATCTGGGTCCTGTAATTCAGCCCTTAGTCTTGTTCCCGACCACTGTAGGGAGGTATCTGGGTACTGTTGAGGGGCTACCTTGCTAGCTATAGTCTGAATGAGGGTGCAACACAACAGTCTGAGGAGAGGTCATCATTGGTAGCCTGGCCCCAGATCTATTTGTGCTATCATTCTAGCTCCTTGTCATGTTTGGCATGACAAGGGGTGGACTAATAGCACAAACATACTGGTACCCAGAATACACAGTTAGGGCACTGTCGTTTTTCCTGACCATTTGATCTAACCAGGGAAAACATAGAATAACTCAGCAGCCTGAGTCCTAGCTATAGTCTAAAACCTAGGCCCAGAGCTTTTCCTGCTCAGGTAAAAGTGAGGATCCTTATTGTCACTCTGGGCTTCTTTAGACCTACAGTACACTTTCAGGGCCTATCCACCCAGAGGGGATGACAGAAGGTGTGAGTCTCAAATTGCACGTTATTGCCTTTATAGTGCACTGCTTTTGATGAGAGGCTTCTGGCTAATATAGGGAATAGGGAATATATATAGGGAAAAGGGTACCATTTAGGATGCAATCAAGACCAGCCTCTCCCGGAGCACCTCAGGTCTCAACAGGTTAATAGCTGCATTAATTGGTTCCTAGGGAACAAGGCAATATAGTGGACTAATGACCTGGCACCTAATGACTCAATAAACATGTTTATTATGCTTTCCCCATGGAAAAGTATGAATGGAGTACATGAACAACGTGTCTTATACATAAACTCAGCAAAAAAAAGACCCTCTTTCAAAGATAATTCGTAAAAATCCACAGATCTTCATTGTAAAGGGTTTAAACACTGTTTCCCATACTTGTTCAATGAACCATAAACAATTAATGAACATGTACCTGTGGAATGGTCGTTAAGACACTAACAGCTTACAGACGGTAGGCAATTAAGGTCACAGTTATGAAAACTTAGGACACTAAAGAGGCTTTTCTACTGACTCTGAAAAACACCAAAAGAAAGATGCCCAGGGTCCCTGCTTATCTGCGTGAACATACCTTAGGCATGCTGCAAGGAGGCATGAGGACTGCAGATGTGGCCAGGGCAATAAATTGCAATGTCCGTACTGTGAGACGCCTAAGACAGCGCTACAGGGAGACAGCTGATCGTCCTTGCAGTGGTAAACCATGTGTAACAACGCCTGCACAGGATCGGTACGTTTGCTGAAAATAAACACAGTTGACAGTGAGAGGACGTTTCTTTTTTTGCTGAGTTTACATCATCATGACCTTTACTGGATTATTTTATTCTGGGTCAAACATATCTCACAGTGATCCCAGAAAAAAAAGGTATCTAGTCCTCTGATTTCTCAATTGAAAACAATATATATACAGTGTATTTCTTATTATCAAGGAATTACCTGGACATTTTTAGGAAATAATAAACTATCCAAATTTGAAAACAGGTTTTCAGAGGGAAACCAAAGCTAGAGGCCATCTGTCAGATAGCTGGCACAGAGGAATTATGTTACATTGAACAGTTGGCCCTGAGAAAACAATACATGCATTTAGTTGGATTTCATGGTATAGTATTTCTCTAGATTTCTCCCTCAAATTGTCACACGATCACCAAGCTTGGATATAACTTACATTGCCCATTACTGATGGATGTAATAATAGTAGTGTCAGGTAGCCTAGCGGTTGGAGTTTTGGACCAGTAATTGAAAGGTCGCTGGTACGAATATTTGCGATGACAAGGTGAAGGTATATAACCCTAATTTGCTCCAGGGGTGCCGTACTGCTTTGGCTGACCCAGTCAAACAACACATTTCACTGCATCTATCCGGTGTATGTGACAATAAAACATCTTATTTCTTTATGGTGGGCTTAGGGGTGGGCTTACCTTTTACACATTTAAATCCATTTATCACTGTTGTCAATTGATCCTGAAAGTCTTGCATATCTTATGTAAGAAATTCAAAGTCATGAACTTCTGTTTTTTTAATAATGTTTTTATTTAAATAATAATTGTATTGCATTATACAGGACTTATCTCAAAGTGTATAAAATAAAATATAAACTTGATAATGTATAATGTACATTGTACATTGATAATGTATTTTTTAAGACAAACTATAAGAAGAATATTTTATTTTCTGCACTGAGATTGTTGTATAATGAGTCATATACTGTGTGTGTGTGTGTGTGTGTGTGTGTGTGTGTGTATATATATACATATATATAGAATCATGACATCAAAATGTAGGATGAAAGGAAGGCCAGCCGATAGAGATGAGTCTTAAGGCCTGCTTTCAAGGCCCCAACAGTCTGAGCAGCCCTGAGATTGTCAGGAAGGGAGTTCCAAAGGCGGGTGCTTGGTAGTTAAAGGCATGTCCCCTATTGTGCGGAGCCAGGTGCTAGGGGCGAGGAGCAGGTTTGGCGTGGCTTGGACGTAGAGTGAGTGGAGGTTCATAGGGGGAAAGTAAGTTTGACAGGTCAGTGGGTCCAATGCCATTTAGGGCTTTGTAGACGAGGAGGATAAGTCAATTTTGTGAACGATAGGTATCCAATGGAGACCAGCAAGAGAATTACAGCAAGTAAATGGCAATATTTCACAAATCAGCAAATGTTTTACATGTCTGATTTTCACCATCCTCACCCCATTCATTATTGCAACTAGCCTATAAATAACAAAAACACACACGTCACAAAAATCTAACAATCAGGACAGAAAAGGTCACACTAATGTTTAGCTTATGTTTTAGGGTACATACCTACAGGTAGTATGTTTTTACAAGCCTGTCTGATTTTAGCCATCCTAACTCCATACACAAGAGGATTAAAAAGTGGCTGGCACATCAGAAAGTACACTGATAAAATAGTGTGAAGTACAGTTGGAACATTTCTCATAGGCCTATCAAATCTACTCTGGAGCAGATTTAAGAAACAGCCGAAAGAGAAGTTGAGCAGCGAGGCCAGGTGAGGAGTACAGGTGCTGAAAGCTTTCTGTCTGGTCTCAATGGAAGATTTCAAACAAATAGTCAGAATCTTAATATAAGAAAACAAAATAGTAATTAAAGGGACAACAACAGACAAAACAAGACTGTAGAGTCCATAGATGTTATTAACTGTTGTGTCGGAAGTTGAACAAGCAAGTTTCACTACCAGGTAGTTATCACAGTACACTTTGTCTATAACGTTCCCACACAATTTCAAACGAATAGTTAAAAAAAGTGTTATGATGCTTTTTGCAAAAGGGTACAACCATATTACACAAATTAAAAAACCCACCCTGTTGGGTGTCATGAGGACATTATACTGTAGTGGATAACATATAGCAAGGTACCTGTCATAGGACATGGCTGATAAATTGCAGAATTCCATAGATCCATATGTGTACATGCAAAAGATCTGTAGGTAACAGTACACAGTGGAAACTGAATGGGCATCTGAAACCAAATGAGTCATAAGAGCAGGAAACAAACCAGTGCTCCCATACAACTCATTCACAAACAAACTGCACAGAAACAGATACATGGGTTCATGAAGGCTTCTCTCCATACATATAACCACAATAAGCACTGTGTTCGTAAAAACTATGGAGACGTATAACACAGTTATTATAATGAAATATAAGTACTTTAAGTGTCCACTGTCACTATATCCAGCTAGTATAAATGACGTGAATTGTGTTGAGTTCTCCATTTTCCTAATAGTACTTATAGAAATATTTGTAGATATATTTGGTTCACAAGACAAGGGTAACAGTGTCTATCACGTGAAACTATCAATCTCTTATTGACATCTCATAACTGCCACATTCTTAGAATTGCTAAAGATTTTTACGATTCTGCATTATTGCCACAGAACCTGTTACGTGGCTGTCATGGACATTGAGTAGAACATACAGCAAACTTAATTCATCCCGAGTGTAGTTCACTAACATTATATATTATACAAATACAATTGACAAACCTTCTTAGCTTACCGGTCTTTGCTCTACTGTTACACTTACAAACACTCCAATCATAGTGTGTAAATCAAACAGGATGCTAGTCGTGCAGAGCTGTGGTGTGGTAACACTCCTCATCATAAGTCACATACAACTCCCAACCAGAGACCAGGGTTCAATCCCTGTGTCCAACTTTCTCACTGCTTCTCCCACTTGACTGTCTCCCCCTCTGATTGTATTACTGTATAAAGAAACACCAATAAAAATATGTACATATACACATACATATATATATTAATAACAGGATGTAAGTCTAGATCACCTGGTATCTTTTTCCAGATTGCATTGGTGTAGACAGGCCTTCTGTATGGTCTGTGTCTGTGGGCTATTCCACACTAAACTACTGTCATATCACTGACCTTTTATACCCTTTAAAGGAAGAAAAAAAACAATATACAGCAGTGTGTTTTCTTGAACTCCAATGACACCAATAATTAAATTGTCATGGTGTGACTCTCAGCCTCCAGTGGGTGGTTAGGCTAGTGCAGTGTCGGCTTGGCCAATAAGCGGCATAAGCAGTCACTTAGTTTCTCTGTGTGTGTGTATTTGTGTGTGTGTGTGTGTTGTGTGTGTAAAGGAGTTGGAGGAGTCCAGGTCTGCCTTTCTGCAATTAGTACTTTCAAGAGCACAGATTCTTCTACAGTCTCTCTCTCTCTCCCTCTGTCTCTCTGTCTCTCTGTCTCTGTCTCTGTGAACACATTAACCATGTAAGTCATGAACAAAAATATGATTAAACAAATATATCATGGCTTCTTGCATCATTAAACAATTAATTGATATTTAGAATACACTGCACATGCACAATTACAAAGCAGATGCATAAGACGTAGATATCGTTCCAACAATGTCTTCATTTACTTTCACCTGACAAGGTGCTCTCCAAGGCTCGGAACACATTCCTAGCCAGTGTGTTGAAGTCAGTGATCAAGCAGCTCCTGGATGACCTTTCAGAGGACAAGGTGCTGAACGATGAAGAGACAGAATCAGTGATGGAGGAGAACAGCACTAGGGCAGAGCAGGTACGATGCCTCATCGATATGGTGCGGAAGAAAGGGAGCAAAGCCAGTGAGAAGATGATTGCCAGAATTCAGGAGAGAGATCCTGGACTTTATGACAAAATGAGTCTGCCCCCCAGGCAGCCTGCCCAGATGAGTGAGTGAAACTGATACACCATTCAGAAAACGTCTTTCACGGTCCCAAACTTCTCTTCGATTTGATAAGCGTTAGTAAGGACTTGTATCATGCTGTATTTTCCCTGCAGCACCATCATCAACCCAGTTATCACAGCAGGAGGAGCGGCCAGGGTCCTCTGTCCTCACCCCCAGCGACTTTAAAATCCTTCAAATCTGTCAGCTTAAGCTAAAGATATGAGTTTTTTTGCATGGGCTGCGTCTCAATCTTCTCACTAAAATAATACAAACTATTTTGACCACTCTATGGAAAGGGGAGACTCTCACAATGGTGTTCTTTGTTTTTCTCTACAACACCCACAAGTGTCATGGGACTGAACTCGGTAACACTGATGTACCAACGTCTGTCTGTAGTGTCTGAACCGTTTGAGCCACACACTAATATGACCCCAGTATGGAAAGGGGAGACTATCGTGAACACGATGGTGTTCTTTGTGTTGCTTTATGACACAAGTATCACAGAACTCGTCTGAAGGTAACCCATACAAACTAATAGAAGTATTGAGGTAGTTTTGTGCCAACAAAAATAAGGGGTTAAATATATGTAAAAAAAAACACAAATATTTCCTGAGCTTTCTTATATCTCCCAGATATAGGACAGACACTTCAAAACCTTATTCCTTGTGATTTATTTTTTGACTGTCTTTTTTTGCCATTCATGCATGTGTTATTCAATACGTTTCTATGGCTATAGCCTAGTAGTAAAGGCAACATTCTATATTTTATCAAATTATTATATATATATATATATATATATATATATATATTTTATACCTAATGGTCTCCTAAAAATCTAAATCAAATAGCTAAATGATCCATGGTATGACTATCATAAAACATGTCCATATGTTAGCTTAGTACCCCCCACCCCCTCTTAGAGGTTAAGGTGGACATTCTTCATAGGAAGTGTCGCGAGGTTCAAGCTTATAAACCCCTGGGGGTACCTGTGTCACAGTTCATTTGAGTTACTCTAAAAGCAATATAAAACAATAAAATCCTCATCTAGCAGTGAGTATAGTCCTACAGCGTAAACAAATCATCATCGTCGTATTTCCTTGTAATTTCACTAACCGCAATAACTAAGTAACAATGTATACCTACACTGTTATTATACAGTGGTTTTAGCACCACTTGTGAAGTGGGACCAGTTTGCCCACATATTTTGATGAGTTGAATTGTTGCTATTACTGTTTGCACCTGTCATTGCTTTGCTCTATAAGATTTACCCTCCAATTGATGTCTTGTCGGAAGCACTGGCCCTGCTCATAAACAGTGTGGAGTTTGATTATAAGGAACATGCTGAGACGAGGAGAAAATGGCTTCTAGAAGAATGTCTACATGTTTCAGTAGTCTATGGTTTGTCTCCTCTGTGGCTGACTCTGTGTGCTCTTGCAGGAGATGAACGAGGCTGTAAAAGGTTTTTCATAAACGTGAGGAGCACTCCTTGTCTGACAGCATCTTTGTGTGATGATGTCTCACTGGGAGCTGGGTGCCATCATGGGTGTCCAGTACAAGAAAGGGGACCAGAAACCGAGGTCTTCCCCAGACAGATTTCGACCAAAGACAGAACCACTGTAACAAAGTACTACTACCTCTTGCCAGGCCTCTCAGTAGTTGTGATGGTTGATTAATTGTACAGTATTCACAATGGAGGAATGAAGGAGGAACAATGTTTTAGAAATGTTTTTGTATGAAACCATACATGATTGTCACGTTCCTGACCTATTTTATGTTATTTTTGTATATGTTTAGAGGGTCAGGGCGTGAGTTGGGGTGGGCATTATATGTTTTGTGTTTCATTGTTTAGGTCACTTGTAATTAGCCTTATATGGTTCTCAATCAGAGACAGGTGTTTGACGTTTTCCTCTGATTGAGAACCATATATAGGTTGGCTGTTCACACTGTTTGTTTGTGGGTGATTGTCTCCTGTGTCTTTCGTGTCAGTGTATGTGCACCACACGGGACTGTTTTGGCTGTTCGTTTCGTTTTGATGTAGTCTGTTCCTGTTCGTGAGTTCTGCGTGTTGTTATGTAAGTTCCATGTTCAGGTCTGTCTACGTCGTGTTTGTTATTTTGTAATTTTCCAAGTGTTTTCGTATTCGTCTAGTCTTTCAATAAATTCATTTATGTCTACATACCTCGCTGCGTATTGGTCCACCGATCCTTCTCTCCTCTCCTCGTCCGAGGAGGAGGAAGATCTAGAAGAACGCCGTTACAATGATAAAGTGTTTGGTATATTCTCCTGGTAAAACCATCACCAGTATGTTCACATTTTGCACTTATAATGAACCTTTTAACATATTATTTTAACATCAGCAAATTATGTGTCAAGAGTAGGTTGTGCTACTCCTGTTGTAACATTTGGAAAATAAGCAAGATAAGTCTGGGTGACACAAATGAGAGAACCTCACTGACCATTTTAGTCTCCCTAACAGAGCTGGTTTAACTTGTTTTCAAGTTATCTAAACAGGTGAGTGACTATAACACAGGAGGCAGCTCTGCAGAGTGGTCACCAGCTGGCACAGCCACAAAGTCATAAAATCTGATGTTAAACCTAATCTTAAACACACTGAAAACCCGAATACCTAACCCCAACCTTAAATGAAGACCCAAAAGCAAATGTTTGTTTGAAGAATCTCAAATATATTTTGATTTGTTTAACACTTTTTTGGTTACTACATGATTCCATATGTGTTATTTCCTAGTTTTTTTTACAATGTAGAAAATAGTAAAAATAAAGAAAAACCTTGGAATGAGTAATGTCCAAACTTTTGACTGGTACTGTGTATACAGTTTCTCAGAAGTCTTCAGTATTTTCACTCTATGTCTAAACTCTGTTGACAGCAACAGTTCTGTAGCATTGTGGCGGAATAGATTTACTTTTTTTCCTGCACAGTTATTGAGTGTTAGCACATGAACGTTTATACTTTAAAGGGATATGCAGTAGGTTGATAAAGATATCACCAAAGTACATCTAATCACCTGAACATCTAATCAAATGGCTACCCAGGCTATTTGCATTGCCCTCCCTCACTTATTTTAAACACTGCTACTCTTTGTTGTTATCATCTATGCATAGTCACTTTAATAACTCTACTTACATGTACATATTACCTCAATTACCTCGACTAACCGGTGTCCCCACATATTGATTATGCACTGGTAACCCCCTGTACAGTTGAAGTCGGAAGTTTACATACACTTAGGTTGGAGTCATTAAAACTTGTTTTTCAACCACTGCACAAATGTCTTGTTAACAAACCATAGTTTTGGCAAGTCGGTTAGGACATCTACTTTGTGAATGACACAAGTCATTTTTCAAACAATTGTTTATAGACAGATTATTTCACTTATAATTCACTGTATCACAATTCCAGGGGGTCAGAAGTTTACAAGCCGAAGAACACCATCCCAACCATGAAGCACAGGGGGTGCTTTGCTGCAGGAGAGACTGGTGCATTTCACAAAATAGATGGCATCATGAGGAGGAAAATTATGTGGATATATTGAAGCAACTGTCACGACTTCCGCCGAAGTCGGTGCCTCTCCTTGTTCGGGCGGCGTTCAGCGGTCGACGTCACCGGTCTTCTAGCCATCGCCGACCCACCTTTCATTTTCCATTTGTTTTGTCTTGTTTTCCCACACACCTGGATTACATTTCCCTCATTACTTGTCGTGTATTTAACCCTCTGTTCCCCCCATGTCTGTGTGTGAAATTGTTTATTGTCAAGGTTGGCACACTTCCGGCTGGTTTGCGCCGGGTTTTGTTTTATACCCATGCTTTGTGGCAGCCGTTACTTTGTACTTGGGTTTTTTTGTACTTTGTGCTGCCTCACTTGTTCGTTGGGCATTTGTTTTGTGACGCGGTTGCGTTCTGTGCAAATGGTTGCCTAAGTAAAGTGCTTTGTCCACTCATCTCTGCTCTCCTGCGCCTGACTTCCATGCACCAGCTACACTCACCCCTTGATAGCAACATCTCTAGACATCAGTCAGGAAGTTAAAGCTTGGTCGCAAATGGGTCTCCCAAATGGACAATGACCCCAAGCATAGTTCCAAAGTTGTGGCAAAATGCCTTAAGGACACCAAAGTCAAGGTATTGGAGTGGCCATCACTCAATCCTATAGAAGATTTGTGGGCAGAACTGAAAAAGCGTGTGCAAGCTAGGAGGCCTACAAACCTGACTCAGTTACACCAGCTCTGTCAGGAGGAATGGGCCAAAATTCACCCAACTTATTGTGGGAAGCTTGTGGACGGCTACCCAAAACGTTTGACCCAAGTTAAACAAATTAAAAGCAATGCTACCAAATACTAATTGAGTGTATGTAAATTTCTAACCCACTGGGAATGTGATGAAAGAAATAAAAGCTGAAATAAATCATTCTCTCTACTATTACTCTGGCATTTCACATTCTTAAAATAAAGTGGTGATCCTAACTGACCTAAGACAGTGAATATTTACTTAAATGTCAGGAATTGTGAAAAACTGAGTTTAAATGTATTTGGCTAAGGTGTATGTAAACTTCCGACTTAAACTGTACCCATTTTCGTCTCTCTTTCTTAGTCCAGCTTTTCCATGAGGTGATTTACTCTTCTGTTCCCAGCTGGGGTGGATGGTGAACTTAGTCAATCTTGAAAAAGCAAACAGTGTGTTCCGCATGATCACATCATGAATGACTGCTTCTGTCTGAGTAGGATAAGTCTTGTCGGTAGGTGTTTGGTTTCCAACGAGAATATAGATCATTACGTTCAACTGGTTTGGCCGCACCACAAAGCCACCTGTTCAAGCCAGTCTGTCAGCAAGCTCTGTAATTATAGGGTTACTCACAGGGGGCGGGCCGATAATCAGGACAGGAAGTCACGGGACCACCCAGTTGACTCTGACAATTCAGTACATTTCTGGCTATTGAGATAAATCGGAAATTTCCTCGTGTCCACAGTATCTTCCTACTATACAGAAAACAGTTCAACAGTCCTTAGGATGAAATATGTAGCCTGTACAGTAGGTTCTAAAAATGCCTTCCGTAAAAGCATACATAACATGTTACTGTACATCAAATACACATTATTCACCTATTTAATGAAATAGAAAAATCTGAAGAAATATCACATTATTCTTCAAGTTATGAATCCTTCAGTTTGATACATTACTAAGGAAAGTGTTTAAATGTCAGTGGCGCAATTGGCACCACTTCTCCCTCTTTCCACAAAGAATATCATAGCCTGCCTCTCCTCCCTTTTCTAAGAATCCACATCTGTGGCACCCCCAGAAATTTGTGTGAATCATGAGGATGGTCTGGTGATCTGAAGAAAGTGGCTGTTCTTTGTCTCCTGACCTCCTTCAGGGGACACCCAGTGTAGTAAAAAGGGGAGGAACAGATGAGTGATAGGGGTGTCTGGAAAGCCACTTAGTGACAGGAATGGCTGACCCCCCTTCACACCATTTATGGGTGAACTGTGTATCTCTGCCTGGAGGGTGTGTGACCTCACTCGTTACAACAGTCCCCCTCGTTACAACAGTCCCCCTTGTGGTTTCAGCTTGGATGGGTTTCCCAAGCTATGAACCTAAATGTAGGAGTAGCCACGACGTGTCCAATGGTGGGTGTGTTTCCCAACCACGTTGTTCTTTCAGCCATCTTGGTTGACCTAGGCAGTAAATTGGTGACAAATTTAATGGCACGTGACATTCAGGCAATACACCATTACATTTCCTTCCCTATGAGTGGACGTCGTAGCACTTCATTTGTGGTTGTATGGAAGACTGTACATGGCAGTTTGGTCCCAAAGAAATCTAAAGATGACAAAAATAGGTAACTAAAAACATTCAATCTGGTTACCACACCTTAACAATCTAAGCAGATATTTTTATGATGTCCATACAATGGGCTAAATGACTATTAGGAGACTTGTGTAATTTGTCATACCTAGGGTGATTCTACTTCAATGGTTTGTTGCTTTACTCTTTACATTGGCAAGAAAAAGTACATCGATTTCTGCATAAATTGGTCATAAAATTTGATCTGATCTTCACCTAAGTCACAACAATAGACAAACAGTGTGCTGAAACTAATAACACACTAATTATTGTATTTTTCTTGTCTACATTGAATACATAATTTAAACATTCACATTGTAGGTTGTAAAAAGTATGTGAACCCCTAGGCTAATGACTTCTCCAAAAGCTAATTGCAATCATTAGTAAGCTAACCTGGAGTCCAATCAATGAAACGGGATTGGAGATGTTGGTTTGTGCTGCCCTGTAACATAAAAAACCCTCACAAAATGTGAGTTTGCTACTCACAAGAAGCATTGCCTGATGTGAACCATGCCTTGAAAAAAAGAGAACTCAGGCCTAAGAATAGTTGACTCACAAAAAGCTAGAAAGGGTTACAAAAGTGGCTCTAGAAGCCTTGATCAGTCCACGATAAGACAAATTGTCTATAAATGGAGAAAGTACAGCACTGTTGCTACAGTACTCTCCCTACGAGTGGCTGTCCTGCAAAGATGACTGCAAGAGCACAGTGCAGAATGCGGTTAAGAAGAATCCTAGGGTGTCAGCTAAAGACTTACATAAATCTCTGGAACATGCTAACATCTCTGTTGACGAGTCTACGATAGGTAAAACACTAAACATGAATGGTGTTCATGGAAGGACACCACGGAAGAAGCCACAGCTGTCTAAAAAAACATTGCTACACATCTGAAGTTCACAAAAGAGCAGCTGGATGTTTCACAGCGATACTGGCAAAATATTCTGTGGACAGATGAAACTAAGTTGAGTTGTTTGGAAGGAACACACAACACTATCTGTGAAGAGAAAAAAAGGCACAGCACAACAACATCAAAACCTCATCCCAACTGTAAAGTATTGTGGTCGGGAGCATCATGGTTTGGGGCCTCAGGGCCTGGACAGCTTGCTACGATCGATGAAAAATGAATTCCCAAGTTTATCAAAACATTTTGCAGGAGAATGTAAGGCTATCTGTCCGCCAATTGAAGATCAACAGAAGTTGGGTGATGCAACAGGACAACGACCCAAAACACAGAAGTAAATCAACAACAGAATAAAATATGCCTTCTGGTGTGGCCTAGTCAGAGTCCTGACCTCAACCCAATTGAGATGCTGTGGCATGACCTCAAGAGAGCAGTTCACACCAGACATCCCAAGAATAATGCTGAACTGAAACAGTTTTGTAAAGAGGAAAGGTCCAAAATTCCTCCTAACCGTTGTGCAGGTCTGATCTGCAACTACAGTAAACGTTTGGTTGAGGTTATAGCTGCCAAAGAAGGGTCAACCAGTTATTAAAGCCAAAGGTTCACATAACTTTTTACACCCTGCACTGTGAATGTTTACACAGTGTGTTCAATAAAGACATGAAAACGTATTTGTGTGTTATTAGTTTAAGCAGACTGTTTGTCTATTGTTGTGACTTAGATGAAGATCAGATAACATTTTATGACCAATCTATGCGGAAATCCAGGTAATTCCAAAGGGTTCACATACTTTTTCTTGCCACTGTATATCCAAATGTAATTCTAGAATACTGCTGTAGATTACTGAAAATTTTCAAGATAAAGCTAATTTTCTCACACAATACGAACAAACAGCTAAAAAACAAAGACCAAATGACAATTACAAGTTATCTTACTTTTAAAGAGCACAACATCTTCTTTAATATGACACCACATTCATGTCAATTGGAATAACACTAAGTTTGTCTTGCATTGTGTAGACACTCATTATCAAAAAACGAATAACACAAAAAAACCTAGAGTATTTGAATTGTAGTACATTTGACTAAATGACTCACTCAAAATGTATCCAGTTTAATACATTATACTTATATATATTATTTATACATATTTAAAAAATCATCCAAAATGTGACCAGATGACAATATTCAGAAAGTATTTCAAATCACACACAAAGTAGGTTATTTAATTGATAACGATTCTTATTTACATAACAATGTAAAAATGCAAACGACTATTCTGATACTATTTCAAAATGTAGATAACCTCACTGATGCCATGTGGAGATGCCATGTGGAGCTGCAGTTTTCTACCATTTCATTTGGATTTAATGTGCATGTTGCTACTTTGTTTGTTTACCTTTATTTCATTAATATCAGTGGTGTCATTAGGCCTGAGTTTCCAGGTCTTCAGCCCCGAATGTTTCATCCTTTGTTTCATCTGACCAGAGGACATTTCTCCAAAAAGTACGATCTTTGTCCCCATGTGCCGTTGTAAACCGTAGTCTGGTCTTTTTATGGCGGTTTTGGAGCAGTGGCTTCTTCCTTGCTGAGTGGCCGTTCAGGTTACGTCGATATAGGACTTGTTTTACTGTGGATATATATATATATTTGTACCCGTTTCCTCCAGCATCTTCACAAGATCCTTTGCTGTTGTTTTGGGATTGATTTGCACTTTTCGCACCAAAGTACATTCATCTCTGCGAGACAGAACGTGTCTCCTTCCTGAGCGGTATGATGGCTGCGTGGTCCTATGGTGTTTATACTTTCGTACTATTGTTTGTACAGATGAATGTGGTACCTTCAGGCGTTCGGAAATTGCTCCCAAGGATGAACCAGACTTGTGGAGGTCTACAATTTTTTGATGAGGTCTTGAATGATTTATTTAGATTTTTCCATGATATCAAGCAAAGAGGCACTGAGTTTGAAGGTAGGCCTTGAAAAACATCCACAGGTACACCTATCAGAAGCTTCTAAAGCATGACAAAATTTTCTGGAATTTTCCAAGCTGTTTATGGTCAGGGACGGTAGCGTCCCACCTGGCCAACATCCGTTGAAATTGCAGATCGCAAAATACAAACTACAGTATTATAAATATTTTACTTTCATAAAATCACAAGTGTAATACATTAAAATTAAGCTTAACTTCTTGTTAATCCAGCCGCTGTGTCAGATTTCAAAAAGGCTTTACGGCGAAAGCAAACCATGTGATTATCTGAGGACAGCGTCCTGCATACAAACACATGAAAATCATATTTCAACCAGGCAGGTGCGACACGAAAGTCAGAAATAGCGATGTAAGGCATTTTTTATCTTTGATGATCTTCTTCTGTTGGCACTCAAAGTTCCCAGTTACATCACAAATGGTCCTTTTGTTCGATAATGTCCTTCTTTATAACCATAAAAACTCAGTTTAGCTGGCGGGTTTAGCTGGTGCGCTTCAGTCAATAATCCACCCAGTTTCCCTCCATCAAAATGCATACAAAATGAATCCCAAACAAGTCAAACAATGTTTATAATCAAACCTTAGGTACCCTAATACGTAAATAAACGATAAAATTTAAGACGGAGAATCGTTATTGTCTTTACCGGAGAAAAATACCAAAGAACGCGCTTGGAAACACTAAAGCCAAAATGGGAGCCACCTAGAAAAACTACAATTTCTGGCTCATTTGTCCAAAAACCAGCCTGAAACTCTTTCTAAAGACTGTTGACATCTAGTGGAAGCCCTAGGAACTGCAATCTGGGAGGACTTTACCTTATAATAAAAGTGATAGCCATTGAACATAGGGGTAGGCTGATTTTTTTTGGGGGGGAGATGGTTTGTCCCCGGGGTTTTGCCTGCCATATCAGTTCTGTTATACGCACAGACATAATTTTAACAGTTTTAGAAACCGTAGAGTGTTTTCTATCCAAATCTACAAATCATATGCATATCCTAGCTTCTGGGCCTGAGTAACAGGCAGTTTACTTTGGGCACGCTTTTCATCCGGACGTCAAAATACTGCCCCCTACCCAAGAGAGGTTAAGGGCACAGTCAACTTAATGTATCTAAACTTCTGATCCACTGGAATTGTGATAGAGTGAATTAGAAGTGAAATAATCTGTCTGTAAACAATTGTTGGAAAAATGACTTGTGTCATGCACAAAGTAGATGTCCTAACCGTCTTGCCAAAACTATAGTTTGTTAACAAGAAATTTGTGGAGTGGTTGAAAAACGAGTTTTAATGGCTCCAACCTAAGTGTACGTAAACTTCCGACTTCAACTGTAGCTAGGTGGGACAACCACATATCACAGTCATAGTAAGTACATTTTCATCAATAAAATAGCTATCAGCAAAGTCAGAGCTAGTAAGGGGGAAAAAAGTCAAGTTTGAATGTTAGTCTACAAAAGTTGTTTTATTTTATTTATTTGGGGGGGGTGGTGCTGTGGGATTATTTAAGATACTCTTTGAAGAGGTAGTGTTTCAGATGTTTTGGGGAAAATTGGCAGCAACTCTGCTGTCCTAGCTTGAGGGGGAAGCTGATTCCACTATTGGGGTGCCAGGAAAGAGAAGAGCTTGGACAGGGTTGAGCGGGAGCTGCAAAGAGGGCCAAGAGACCAGAGGTGGCAGAACGGAGTGCAAAGTCAGTGACCCACGATGGTCAACGAGTTGACGTGATCCCCTCGAATGTGCCCGATGTCATTACTCAACAAAATGCTTGTCACTCAGGGTATGATATTTGTGCATTTAACTTTCTCACTTATCATTATTCACAATTCATTCAGGATTATCTGTAATCATGGTAGTATCCACATTAATGTAGAAGTGTTTATGTGACCCTATTTACCATTAATTTCTATTGGGCACAAATATATCTGAAACACAAACAGAAAATGCATCCAACAAGTTTGTAGTAACAAGCTTGATGAAATCATTGCATGCTAGGAATATGAGACCAAATACAACATTTTTGTCTACTTTAATACACATAAGTGAATTTGTCCCAATATTTTTGGTCCTATAAAATCGGGGGACTATGTACAAAAAGTGCTGTAATTTCTAAACGGTTCACTTCCCTCAAATGGAAGCTGACAGTACGCACTTTAACATCATAGTCATTGTATCATTTCAAATCCAAAGTGCTGGAGTACAGAGCCAAAACAACAACAAAACAAATATTTTCTCCCATTACTTTTGGAGATCACTAACCGTATATCAGGCTCTATATTCATAATGTTGCAAAACTGTGTGACATAACCATCAACAATTTCAATTTTTTCAAATTCATCCTTTATAGAGCAGGAAAAACGGTTATAGATTATTTGTGACCCATTTATGTAGTCCTTATAAAGCCTATGTGAATGCTTTATGAAGCCTTCGCAAGATGCACTTCAAATAAACTTTAAGATCAACTGCACCTAAAAAACAACTTCTCATTTAGAAAACAGACTCTGGCATCGATACGAGTCAGAAACATTTATTTTACTGTCAAAATTAACGGCAAAGTGTAAATAGGATAATTTTGGTCATAAAGTCAGTCTTGTCCAAAACTGTGTTTAGTGAGACCTGTGGTCGTGACTGCATCACAGCGTAAACTAAGGTTAGGTTTGTTTCAATCCTGCCCACCTGCCCACAGCTGGCAGCACACATCATCAATTCAGAGTGCAGCTGCACGCGACCTGATCATAATGCCTGTGGTAAATGTGGGTTGACTTTGGATATCCCTATGGGGCTAGTTAGGGACCATCAGTAAATTACACAATGTACATGGGACAATATGTTAAAATTCCATTAGTTCCAAATTTCAATGACTTAAAAACCTCAAATCAACAATAAATCATAGAAATCCATATGCAAATATTGAAAGCATTTAATGAGAAAACTAAAAGGTTTGCAACATGAAAATATTCATCTGATTTGCATTTTGTCATTTATTGACGGTCACTAATTAGCAATGGAGACAGGCTATCCAAAGACAAAGTCAGGTCGCACACCAGCCGGCTGAAGCTAATTGGCGAAATAATTTGGCTAACTCTTCCCACCTGCGAACACAACCACAACCCCGAAAACAACTCACATTTGAATTCAGCCATGGCGGCCAGTATTTTGTAAAGAAGCAAATCTAAAATGAGGCAAAATCAGGAAGTGCAGTCCCCCTTTAAAACTAACTGATGACATGTTGTACCTCTATCTTGCTACCTTTCGGATGAACCAAGGAGGAAGACAGGTGAGAACAGTAGGCCAGTGGAGCACTTAGAACAGCAGCAGCCAGGAGCAAATGGTAGGGAAGAGGATGATTTAGGTGACCCAGACACAGGCCCCAAAAAAGTAAAGCTACCCCAGTATCTCCCGGACAGTTTTGGATTGCAAAACTAAAGAGACACATCAGACAAGACACAGAGACAGCAACAGAAGAGTAGGATATGATTGAGAGAGACACCTGACAAGACACAGAGACAGCCACAGAAAAACAGAACAGGCAATAACAGAAGAGGATAGACAAAGGAGACAGTAACAAACAGGAACCTGAGACATAAGACAAGACACTAACCAGGTTTCCATCTAACCTTTTTATGAGAGTGAAGTGCCTGTCAGATAAATAACGGCATGAAAATAAAATATATATTTCTGTTGGTAAAATTAACTATGCACAGAAATATTGATATCATAACCATCATATCGAAGTAAACTTGGAGTAACGTGATTACATGTGTGGTCCTCCCACTACGACTCGGGAAAGCATACAGTTTATTAGGCTACAGATGAAATGAATGATGATGAACTTCACAGGGTGGTGAAAGTGGAAGGTTATGAGCTTGATGCTCCTTTCCAATAAATAGAGGGTCTTATTCTGGAAGAGGGTAGATGAGAGAGAACAGAGGTGGGTTGAGCACATAGTAGTGTCACGACTTATTTAACCCTCTGTTCCCCATGTTTGTTTGTGAGTGATTGTTCTTTGTATGTCGGTCCGTTATTGTGGGCTCGTAATATTTGCCTTGTATTTTTTGTATTTTGAGTAAAGTACGTTGATTACTCATCTCTGCTGTCCTGTGCCTGACTCTCTACACCAGCTACACACAGGACCCTATTACAAGTAGACTATTACTTCAAGCTGCTCTTGAAATAGACAGTGAAAAAGTTAAACATGGTTTACAAAGAATTTACAGATGAGGTGAAAAAGCCTGAAATTACTATTAAAACAATTCTTTACTTTAGCAATTTTTACAACCAGCACAGTACGAGAGAGGGTAGACAAGGGACAGCAACATAGAATATTGAGGGCAGACAAGAGAGACAGCAACAGTTGACACAGAGAAAGTGATGGAGAGAGGAAAAGGATGGGTGAGCACACAGTAGGCTATCACTTAAAGCTGCTCTATGGATTCTAATTACTGCACTGTGTGAGTGAGTGAGTGAGTGAGTGAGTGAGTGAGTGAGTGAGTGAGTGAGTGAGTGAGTGAGTGAGTGAGTGAGCGTACTGTGGGATTCTTTAATCAATTTGGCTCATTGGAAAGGTCAGAGTCTGTTTGAAGTTGTTTTTGGCAATACACTGTAGATGTATGTTTTCCAGAGTAGAGAGTGTTCCAGAGTAGAGAGACCCGCAGTAGCAACTGTAATTGAGTACTGGCAGTGTTTGTAATTGAGTACCTGCAGCTGTTGCAGGTGGGAAGGTGCAAGTTACCTGAAAAATATCTAATCTCTCAATGTTCTAATCTCTCAATGTTAATATCAAAGTGCACCAAATTCATGCATTTGACTGTTGAGATTCCTTATTTATTGGCGGGGGAAAATTCCCCTGAACCTCCCTACTGGCTTTAGAATGAGCCCACAACGTCTTTCAAATCCTAGAACCGCCCCTGATTAATATCACTTGTAATGTGTAATTGCTCCGGGGTTGCCATGGCAGACCCTGTCCTTGACACTCTCACTATATTATTATTATTCATTAAACCATATGTGTATTACATTTTTTTTTTTTTACAAATACCCACCTGGAATCGTGAGTAATAAATATAATTTGAATGCATCAGGGACCTCTCCTCTCATCAATGGAAATGCGTATGCAACCAACCCGTATTGTTGTGGCTATAGAAGTGGCTTTTAGAATCTAGGAACCTTAGCAACTAAACTGTCTGTATTTTCTATTCTCTTAGCAGATCAAGACCGGAGAGTGAAAATAATTTTACATAATCTTGACCATATCAGTATTTTCTCTCTCAGGTCACAGGTCAACATAATATGATCAACAATGTGTTTGGAGTACCTTTCTGGTGCAGCAAACTTCTTGTTAGGCCCAGTTTGATATGGTTGCATCATTCATATCAGACCAGTCTGAAGGGAAACCATTAAGCCTAATAACATTTTGTACCTCCCTGGGACTAACCCTTCAATTGGTCTAACGAGAGACAGCAATCATGGGCTACCTCTGTTTTTGTTTCAGCTTCCCTGGTCTCACAGGTTGCTAAATAGTTGTCAAGGGAATTGAAAGATACAGTGGACTAATGACCTGTTTTGTGAAGACTGATGGCCAAATACAGTAAACGTGTTTTCTTGCTCAATTGACCAGCTTCTACATACCCTAACAAAATCAAATCAAATCAAAGTTTATTTGTCATGTGCTCCGAATACAACAGCTGTAGACCTTACAGTGAAATGATTACTTACAGGCTCTAACCAACAGTGCAATTTTTAAGAAAAAAAATGATATTAGGTGAACAATAGATAAGTAAAGAAATAAAAAACAACAGTAAAAAGAGTGAAAAATAACAGTAGCGAGGCTATATACAGTAGCGAGGCTATAACAGTAGCGAGGCTATATACAGGCACTGGTTAGTCGTGCTAATTGAGGTAGTATGTACATGTAGATATGGTTAAAGTGACTATGCATATATGATAAACAGAGTGTAGCAGCAGCGTAAAAGGGGGGAGAGCACAATGCAAATAGTCCGGGTAGCCATTTGATTACCTGTTCAGGAGTCTTTTGCCTTTTGGTAAAAGCTGTTGAGGTCTTTTGGTCCTAGACTTGGCACTCTGGTACCACTTGCCATGCGGAAGTAGAGAGAACAGTCTATGACTGGGGTGGCTGGGGTATTTGACAATTTTTAAGGCCTTCCTCTGACACCGCCTGGTGTAGAGGTCCTGTATGGCAGGCAGCTTAGCCCCAGTGATGTACTGGGCCGTACGCACTACCCTCTGTAGTGCCTTGCGGTCAGAGGCCGAGCAGTTGCCGTACCAGGCAGTGATGCAACCAGTCAGGATGCTCTCGATGTTGCAGGTGTAGAGCCTTTTGAGGATCTGAGGACCCACGCCAAATCCTTTTAGTTTCCTGAGGGGGAATAGGCTTTGTTGTGCCCTCTTCACAACTGTCTTGGTGCGTTTGGACCATTCTAGTTTGTTGGTGATGTGGACACCAAGGAACTTGAAGCTCTCAACCAACTCCACTACAGCCACGCCGATGAGAATGGGGGCGTGCTCGGTCCTCCTTTTCCTGTAGTCCACAATCATCTCCTTTGTCTTGGTTACGTTGAGGGAGAGGTTGTTATTCTGGCACCACCCGGCCAGGTCTCTGACCTCCTCCCTATAGGCTGTCTAGTCGTTGTCGGTGATCAGGCCTACCACTGTTGTGTCGTCTGCAAACTTAATGATGGTGTTGGAGTCGTGCCTGGCCACGCAGTCGTGGGTGAACAGGGAGTACAGGAGGGAACTGAGCACACACCCCTGAGGGGCTCCAGTGTTGAGGATCAGCGTGGAAGATGTATTGCTACCTACCCTCACCACCTGGGGGCGGCCCGTCAGGAAGTCCAGGATCCAGTTGCAGAGGGAGGTGTTTAGTCCCAGGATCCTTAGCTTAGTGATGAGCTTTGAGGGTACTATGGTGTTGAACGCTGAGCTGTAGTCAATGAATAGCATTCTCACGTAGGTGTTCCTTTTGTCCAGGTGGGAAAGGGCTGTGTGGAGTGCAATAGAGATTGCATCATCTGTGGATCTGTTTGGGCGGTATGCAAATTGGAGTATTGAATATTAACAATCTACCATTTCCAATGAACAGAGCTAATTTCACTTCACCTACATCTTTCTCTGTGACATTAGTTAGTCTAATAGGGTGTAAGTGACGCCTTATGGTCTCATCAAACACCATCACCACTTTCCACTCCAACACATCCTTAGTCTTGCTTCCTACCTTGGCCCTTGTTATGCTTTCTTTAATTGACGCTCCACTGGTTTTTGTATCATGATCTCTCTCCTTCCTATGTCTTTTCACTACCGACCATTTCGGTTCTTGACACTCATCGTCCCGCTCCATACCGTCAGAACTGACACCCATATTGTTCGCATTCCAGCACAGCTGTTGCTTCACCAACTTTTTTTCAATTTCTTCTATTTCCGACCTCCAACCCTCTCTCTTTCCATTCACTTGTGTGACAGCGTGTCCACTCCCGAATGTCTCCTCCTTCAGTTTTCTTATTCTGTGCACATTATATGGCGATTGGCAACCAACTTGACGGTACATAACCGCACCAACTTGACTGGAGTGTGGACCTCAGTTCATCTTTCAATCACTCACATGGGTTTAAGCTCCTAAAAACCAATGAGGAGATGGGAGAGGCAGGACTTGCAGCATGTCGCACGTCAAAAATAGAACCAAGTGATGAAATGACTGAATAACATGTGTACATTTATTTTGCAATGCTCGCACAAGCTACGTGGGCGGTGTGGTCAGCATGTGAGGCATGAGGAAAATTGACAGGCCTTCAAGTCAAGTCTTTACTTAGTGTCCCAATGTCTGTGTTTTTATGTGTTATACACTTTGTTATATCTCATACAACATATATATCTCCATAAGTAGGGTGGCATAATTTTACCAATTTCTTTGTAATGACTGCAAGAATAAAACAAGTGGCCGTATGTCAAGTTGCAGATATAAGGACAATGTGTTTCAGTCATTCCTAAGCCTAATATGAGTCAGGCCTGTGTACTATGGTGAGGGAAGATACAGAGGTTTCGAGGACAATGTTTTATTAAGGTAATTACAAGTATTAACTTGTACATTTATTTTACTCATGCGACAGTACATTCAAATATATACATTTAACTCATCAGTGCCGCTACAACATTTTGGGGGAGCATGATGCCCATGGCTAGGTGTGTTGTGACAATCAAGAGGTCAACTGCCATGAGGCCTGTGAACAGTACATTGGAAGTAGATAGATGATACGAACTACTTCAATATCAACTTTATGAAGTTTATAGTACAGTGCATTTTGAAATGTAATTGTTTTTTTTATTAAATAAAATGAAATTATTTGTTAATTAATTAAATGTAACTCTCGGGGCCAAATGCCAATTACAGATGTTGGATCTTAATATGACCCGTTTTGTCACAGGAGTAAAATAATCCTAAAGCAGGTGGATTTAAATAAATATTTAGAATCGCCACCAGAGGGCAGCTGGAAGAGGGGATTGTATGCAATATAGTACCTACTAGCTACATTGTACCTCAGACTGCAGGTCCACTGGGCACCATTTCAAGTAGCATAGTGTAGGCTACATGCAGCTACAATGCATCTCGTGTGAACTCTTACGTGGTACTGAATTATAATAATTTGACATTTGTAGGGGGGAGGCTATTTTTTGTTAGGATTTCTTTTACTTTATCAATTGTTTTATTATACTATATGTTTAAGAAAGCAATAGGCAGAATAAATCATTGGACAAATAACAATTGTGAGCATAAGTCCAACATAAAACATGATTATCAATAATACAAGGTAATGTGTTGGGGTAGGTTCCTTGTTCCTTGTCAATCATTTGCGTATTGGTGAAATCAGCAGTCAGACAATAGCTTTAAGTAAATCAATCAAAAACCTTTATTAATGCAATTGCAGACAGAAGTTGACAACGGGAATATAGCATGCATGTTTCTGAGTAAGTTCTGCAAAATAGGAAAGGGTCCAAGTTGCTTTAATATGCTTGCAGTCAACCCCTAGTGATGTAACTGCCTACGTCAACACCTTCTACTCATGAGACCAATCCCATGCATATACAGTTATACAAACGTGCAGGAGAGACAATAGTTACAGTGTTTTCTAAGGGCTCAGCAGTAATTTTCCACTCCCTAAAGTTGCTTTATAGTGGTATGTCTGACTAGTCTCGTATCTCTTTCACTCCCCTGCAGGGTTCTGTGTCTATGAATCTCTTTTAGCCTTGCGCTTTCTCGTGGACACCCTGTTTTGACTGCAATAACACACATCTCTCAGACCGTTTCTTATAAGAAGCAGAGACTAGAAAAGAACTGTGGAACAATATTAAACCTTATAAATCATATATATATATTGCTAATCTGTAGTCCAGGACCCTATAGATGTAGTGTGGGAGGGGTCTTATAGCCTTTCCCCTTCTATTAATACAACAAACATAATCAATTATTATAATACATCAAACATTTGGTGCAGCCCCTATCATGACCCCAAGGTGACCCCCCCTTCAAATTCATAGATCATGCACAGACCTAGCAATCAACAATAGATGTTAGGCTAACTGATTCTGCCATTGAAAGAGAAAACAAACAACCAAATAGAATATAAACTCTATATTCTGAGAATAAGGTCAGAGATTTAAAAAAATAAAAATAAAAATCGGAGGAATTTTAAGCCTTGAATACATTGCAATTTTGTCCTTTTACTTTTGATTGACGCACTGAATGAATGGAGGAGTTCCACCATCTGATCGTAATTTTATTTTTTAATAGATTTAGTTATACATTAGACCTATAAGTACTGTAATTGGATTTAGTTCAATGTTTTCAAAAAGTAAAACGAATAGTCAAATAATTTACACGTCAAAGCATAGTTTGTCAGCTCAGTGAAATCATCTTTGGATCATTGGCTCAAATGCATAAACATCTTGACATCTTTACGAAATGAAAATACACATATTAAAGCCACACAATACAGGCTTTCAATGCAGAACAAGGATGACTTCAAATGCCAACATCAAACTGAAAGTAGAGTATGCTACTGTAGCCTGCGCATAACAGTTTGGAAATCTCAACTAAGGGCCACCAAAGAACATATCTATAATGACAAATTATAGCTAGCATCCACACTAGAGGAACATTTCTAGTTTCACAGTAGCCTAGGTCTACACCTGTCAATCAACTGATTAACGCATTCTACTGCACGCTGTATATGCCTATTAATAAGGTGGTGACACAGACAATAGTACTGTCAGGGTATGTTCATTGACATAGTGCTGCAAATATAACTAAACATAATGTTAAACTGTACATGTAAAGAGGTGATTTTCATTGTTACAATTGTTGTGAAGTCATTTGGATTTGATCATTGTATAAATGTATCTTCATCCAATCAATGTGATCACATTCTTAATTGATGATGACCAAATACTCACATGATTAAAGAGACAGGGTTGGCGCAGATTGTAGGATTGGGGATGGTGAAATAAGCTGTTCAATCAGCTGTCAATCGACTGATGGGCCATCATCTAAAATCAGCCAATCAACTCAGCCAGTGAAACACAAACATTATCGGTTTTCACACCATTCATTGATGTGACATAGGGCTGGTTACCTGCAATCAAAACTCTTTCCCTGGAGACTAGGCCAATACCCAAACTATTTTGATAAACTACGAAATTGCATTTTGTCTCTTCATTCAGTTAAGTTCATTCAGTTCACTTAATTGAACACATTTTTTTACAGTTGATTAGCAACCTTAGGTTCGCTAGAAACCTTAAAGGGAAACTTCATATTCACCATCTCCAACATCAACACATACTGTATGTGAAAATGGCACTGTTTTTATGTTATAAGAAAGACAGAGAAATGTGTATAATTACCTCATCCCAACATCAAGAAATGCCTACTCACAATTGGTCAAAATCACACAATGCACACCGAGGATGCCATTGGAATCGCTTATCTTCCCCTATCTTTTTTTCACTATAAAAACATATAAATGTACCACTTTCACATATGTTGATGTTAGGATGGTGCTGGAGATCGGCAGGTTTCCCTTTAAGACGTCCTCTTTTTCGATAATATATAGATACAAAATTAATGAGCTGCCTTTTTGCGTGTTTCTTGTTTTACAATCTTTCTTTCTACGCCATTGCATTCCATTCTGTAGTCTACCTCACTATTCAACCTGGACTCAGCGTTAAACATAACATACTAAAGTAAATCTGTTTCCCTCCATTTAGTATGTTCGCAAAGAATTACAATTTCCATGATATGTTACAAATTTTAATTCTGAATTATAATTTGATGTGGCTAATGTTAGCTAGTTGGCTAATGTTAGCTAGGTTAGAAGTTAGTGTTAGGAGTTAGGTTAAAGGGTTAAGATTAGGGTTATCTAACATGCTAAGTAGTTAAAAAAGTAGTAAATATTTGCAAAGTTGCTATTTAGCTAAAATGCTAAAGTTGTCTGTGATGAGATTCGAACACGTAACTTTTGGCAAGGAAAAGCAAAGTATTGACAAGTCACAATAAAAACAGATTTCAACAGTCATGAGTTTGGAATTTCTGTGAATTTCACCAGTCCGAGTCTTCAGCTTTGGAAGGACCTGGATCTCCACACATGCTAATAGCTCTTAATAACACCTTGACCATTGTTCTCATTCGTCCTGATCAGTTCTGCATAAATCTTCTCCAAATCTGTGCAGTAGCATAGTCTTTGGAATTAGTTAATATATTTAAAAAATATCTCAAAAAGACTAATACACTATTAAGTTATTGGAATCTATATTCATACAACTATTGTCATTCCATCATTTCAAGATCCAATATCAAATAAAACTTAAACTCAAACATTATTTTTATTTTCAAACTGTATTTTCACACGAAATTAAGGATAAAAAACTAACAAAAGGTAATAAAACACATGAACCAAAAGAACAAAAAACAAAGGCTGTGGAAAATAAAGTTGTATTTAATAGGACAAACTAAAAAGTCAGACTGTCAAATAGTATTTAAACAGCTCAAGCAGTTTCGCTGCACAATGCAAAGTTCCATAGTTCTGAATGAATTGTGAACAATGATGAGTGAGAAAGTTACAGCCGGAAAAATATCATACCCCCAAGACATGCTAACCACTCACCATTACAATAACAGGGGAGCTTAGCATTCTTTTGGGGGTGTATGATATTTGTGCGTCTGTAACTTTCTCATTCATCGTTATTCACGATTAATTCAGGACTATCCATAATCATGATAGCATCCACATTAATGTAGAAGTATACTGAAACATATTCTATTCTTATTTAAAAGTCACTCCAAAATGTCACAATACATGATTTACCATTAATTTATATTCGGCACAAAATAATCTGAAACTTTAGTGCGTTCAAGACAACTGAGAACTTGGGAAGAAAGAGAGTTCCGACTGGGAAAATCTTTTTGAACGGTCATCCAGCTTGGAATTCCAACTCGGGAATTCATGCCTCTTTCTAGAACTCCGACTTTCAGACCTGAAGACCACTGACGTCATGATTTGACCTCGTATTTTTCAGAGCTCCCAGTTGTCTTGAAAGCACCATAAGTCAGTCGAGTGAACTATCCCGTGACCTCATTTGTTATAACATCTTTGGTCTGACAGACGCTTACGTGACAACCAGAATGCATTGTATGATGTCAACAAACATGGCGCCACACATAACTGGCAAATAGCTTAGCATTAGCTCATTATAATCAGCATAACCTTCAAAAAAGTATTTTACACACATATGTGTGCATTACAATCTATGCCAGAATCAGAATGCATGATTTGTCACCAAGATTTGAAAACGTGAATAAAACAGTAAATAAATGATGCTCCATACATGCATACGGTATGCTACAGTAAAAACGACAACAAGATGTACAGAAAATATGGCACTTACTTTAATAGGAACGCACACATGTCCAAAGTTATTATTTGTAGTAAGGAAAACAACAATGAAGGCAATGCGGGCACCAGCCAGAAAATGAACCAGGCGGAAAAAGTTTGTGTAAGGCCCGACTAGAGATGCGTTATGTCTTCATACTTGATCTGGGGAAGTGCTTGGGCTCTCGATGAAGAGAGAAGTTTGTAAAGCCTAAAAACATAAATTGTCCGCAACTGTGAAATTAGCTACTTCATATGTGAATTAATGACGTGGCGGAACACACCTCAATTCAAACTGTTGTTAGAAAATCAACCTTGTTAGAAAATCATTTGAAATTGACAAGTTGAAATATAGCCTATAGGTAATTAGCATGCCGTGGTTTGAGGGCAGCACGGGTTAACTGTCCTGATGCATAACAATCACATTTTGGAATAGTGAGTGCACTCTGGCATCACGCTCATAAATAAACTCACGCTGGGACAACCGTTAGAGATATTTGAAACTCACACGTGAAAAGGGTAATGAGTACAAGTACAAATGTAACCTATTTGGTGCTGTGTTGACTACCCCCACATGGAGAGAATGAGAACTGTGGGTTTTCACTGAATCTATCTAAATCATGAGGCTAATTTTTATTTCCTGATGTGCAGGAAAATTCTCCTCGACAAGAAAGAACAAATTACGATCCGACATCTGTAGGAGTTTGGCCATGCTCTAAACAAGTTCTGTTCAAAATTAAGTAAGGTGGCAAATAAACTTGAACAACTTTGAAAACATTGAAATTGTTGGAAAGCGTTAATATGATCTTGAACAATATTACCGTGCTACATGAACAAAATAATGTTTTGGAATTGATCTCATATCCGTGGTCTCATTAGGAAAGTAACCTCCAGAGTGAGCAGTGTGTGTCTGAGGGGTTCACCTGTCTGTCACTCCATACATCTCACACGTTGCTATGGCAGTTGAGATACTCAGATACTGCCCCATAAAGGTGTGGTGCGGAGAGTGGAGAAGTGTCATACCTACTGTAGGTATGATCTGGTCTGCTCAGGTGGAGGTGTTCTGCTCTGGCCCTCAGAAGAGAGATACAGAGACCATACAAATACACAGACCATACGAATGATCATCTTCAAGGAGAACTTAAGGAGAACTTGATTTGTTGTTTTTATCATTGATCAACCATACAAATGATAATCAATTATTATCTTTCAAGGGGAACTTTGAAGACTTTGAAATTACTTTGTTTGATTAATCATCTAATTCAGTTCAATATTTTTTTTTACTTTTAGTTAAATTAAGATTTGTGAAGATTAAGAAATATTTATAATGCTTCATGCACACCAGAATGTGATATGTTGAATGCCAGACTATGCTCACTGCATTTTACTGTACTCTAGGTGGGTGCTGAAGCTGGGTGGTTTAGGGTTGTTCTGCAATCAAAATAATATTCAACCTCTGAATGCCAACGACACTGTTTAAAGGAGAGATATCATTGTTGAGAGGCTGACAGACTGCTGTATGGTTGTCAGTTACTGTTAGAATATAATTTTAAAAAATAATCTTGGAACTTGGATAAACTGAACATTCTCAGGTCCTGTGTACACCAGCCATGTGTGCCTGCTGTCAATGACAATAGAGTTCAACTCCTCCCAGGAGATAGTGTTTGTGCTGCATGGACTGAACGTGACACAGACAAACAAACACATCTACTTCTCATTTACTCTCATCCTATACATCTTCACCATTTTTGTGAATCTGATACTGATCGTTACCATTTTTCTGGAGAAAATGTTGCATGACCCAATGTATTTATTTCTCTGTAATCTGTGTATTAATGGTATCTATGGTGCTTCAGCTTTCTACCCAAAGATACTTTATGACCTTTTATTTGACTCTCATGTGATATCATACTCTGGGTGCATGACCCAGATATTGGTCATCTACTCCTATGCTTTCTGTGAATTCACCAGCTTGACAGTGATGGCATATGACAGGTATGTTGCCATCTGTAAGCCGTTACAATACCACTCTATCATGACTACTCGAAAAGTGTGGACACTGCTTCTTATTACGTGGATTTTCTCATGGCTAGAAAGTGGCTTCGGGATGGGAATAACAGCTAAATTACCCCTCTGTGGCCTCGACATCGATAAACTCTACTGCTCAAACTGGGCCGTCGTGAAGCTCTCATGTGCTGACACCACTCTGAACAACCTTTACGGCTTCATTGCCACTTTTTCTCACATCTCTCAAATGATACTCATCCTGATTTCCTATGTGAACATCATCAAAGCCTCTTTGCGTTCCCGGGCGGAGAGGAAGAAGTTCATGCAGACCTGTCTGCCTCATCTGATCACCCTGACTAACTTCACCATATCCCTCACCTTCGATGTGATGTACGCTCGCTACGGCAGCAACACCAGCCTGCTGGCCCTGAGGAATATCATGGCGGTGGAGTTCCTAGTTGTGCCTCCTCTGGTGAACCCTATCATATACGGGATGAAACTCACTCGGATTCGGAATAGAGTTGGACAGATGTTTAAACGTAAAGTTGCTGCCTTGACCTAATTTATTGTGGTGATGTACTGTAGTGTGTATCAACATATCTTTCTTGTTGATCTATTTTACATAAAGCTTGACCATTTGCATATGTTCTTTTTAATGGAAATTAGGAAGGAAAATGTGCAACTCGTTCACAATTAAACACGTGGTACTTTATTTATTGAAATATTAAAATCATGATATTTGATCCATCAATGGCCTTCGACAGAATTTTTTTTCAAGGACATGATGTGCAATAACCTTGGCCCACTTATTTGTTGTTTTAATGACTGAGATAGAGCGTTTGGCTTCATGGAGTCATCTTCTTACCCTGACCAATTAAGTGAAATTAGCTGTGTATATGTCACAGGTGAGACAAATGCCCATTGATTACATTGCACGTTTTAGCCCATGTACTCCTAATCTAGTGCTTGCTAATTGATTAATTGAGAACTGTGATTAGCTCCCTGTTGTTCCATGAGAGAGGATTTTCTCCGCCCAAAATCTGTACATGAAAAATATTCCCACAAAGTGAGGAATTTTTGTATGTACACTACCGTTCAAAACTTTGGGGTCACTTAGACATTTCCTTGTTTTTGAAAGAAAAGCACATTTTTTGTCCATTAAAATAACATCAAATTGATCAGAAATACAATGTAGACATTGTTAATGTTGTAAATGAAGATTGTAGCCTCACAAGTCCTCAACTGACAGCTTCATTAAATAGTACCCACAAAACACCAGTCTCAACGTCAACAGTGAAGAAGCGACTTCGGGATGCTGGCCTTCTATGCAAAATTGCAAAGAAAAAGCCATATCTCAGACTGGCCAAGAAAAATAAAATATTAAGTTGGGCAAAAGAACACAGACACTGGACATAGGAACTGAGACCCAGGGGAAGGTGCAGGTGAGAGGTAAACTACGTTGTTGAAGCAGACATTTTAGTTTGAGGCTGTGGCAGAGCTAAGAGCTAAGAGCCCTCCTGTATTCCAGCCCTTAGTCTTGTTCCCAACTGCTGTTGGGAGCCAGGTCCTGGGGGCATGGGGCAGTTTGGCATTGCCAAGCATGTCTCCAGACCTAAACCCTATTGAGCATCTGTGGGGCATCCTCAAACGGAAGGTGGAGGAGTGCAAGGTCTCTAACATCCACCAGCTCCGTGATGTCGTCATGGAGGAGTGGAAGAGGACTCCAGTGGCAACCTGTGAAGCTCTGGTGAACTCCATGCCCAAGAGGGTTAATGCAGTGCTGGAAAATGATGGTGGCCACACAAAATATTGACACTTTGGGCCCAATTTGGACATTTTCACTTAGGGGTGTACTCACTTTTGTTGCCAGCTGTTTAGACATTAATGGCTGTGTGTTGAGTTATTTTGAGGGGACAGCAAATTTACACTGTTATACAAGCTGTACACTCACTACTTTACATTGTAGCAAAGTGTCATTTCTTCAGTGTTGTCACATGAAAAGATATACTCAAATATTTACAAAAATGTGAGGGGTGTACTCACTTTTGTGATATACTGTATATATATATATATATATATATATATATACAGTGGGGCAAAAAAGTATTTAGTCAGCCACCAATTGTGCAAGTTCTCCCACTTAAAAAGATGAGAGAGGCCTGTAATTTTCATCATAGGTACACTTCAACTATGACAGACAAAATGAGGAAAAAAATCCAGAAAATCACATTGTAGGATTTTTAATGAATTTATTTGCAAATTATGGTGGAAAATAAGTATTTGGTCACCTACAAACAAGCACGATTTCTGGCTCTCACAGACCTGTAACTTCTTCTTTAAGAGGCTCCTCTGTCCTCCACTCGTTACCTGTATTAATGGCACCTGTTTGAACTTGTTATCAGTATAAAAGACACCTGTCCACAACCTCAAACAGCCACACTCCAAACTCCACTATGGCCAAGACCAGAGCTGTCAAAGGACACCAGAAACAAAATTGTAGACCTGCACCAGGCTGGGAAGACTGAATCTGCAATAGGTAAGCAGCTTGGTTTGAAGAAATCAACTGTGGGAGCAATTATTAGGAAATGGAAGACATACAAGACCACTGATAATCTCCCTCGATCTGGGGCTCCACGCAAGATCTCACCCCGTGGGGTCAAAATGATCACAAGAACGGTGAGCAAAAATCCCAGAACCACACGGAAGGACCTAGTGAATGACCTGCAGAGAGCTGGGACCAAAGTAACAAAGCCTACCATCAGTAACACACTACGCCGCCAGGGACTCAAATCCTGCAGTGCCAGACGTGTCCCCCTGCTTAAGCCAGTACATGTCCAGGCCCGTCTGAAGTTTGCTAGAGAGCATTTGGATGATCCAGAAGAAGATTGGGAGAATGTCATATGGTCAGATGAAACCAAAATAGAACTTTTTGGTAAAAACTCAACTCATCGTGTTTGGAGGACAAAGAATGCTGAGTTGCATCCAAAGAACACCATACCTACTGTGAAGCATGGGGGTGGAAACATCATGCTTTGGGGCTGTTTTTCTGCAAAGGGACCAGGACGACTGATCCGTGTAAAGGAAAGAATGAATGGGGCCATGTATCGTGAGATTTTGAGTGAAAACCTCCTTCCATCAGCAAGGGCATTGAAGATGAAACATGGCTGGGTCTTTCAGCATGACAATGATCCCAAACACACCGCCCGGGCAACGAAGGAGTGGCTTCGTAAGAAGCATTTCAAGGTCCTGGAGTGGCCTAGCCAGTCTCCAGATCTCAACCCCATAGAAAATCTTTGGAGGGAGTTGAAAGTCCGTGTTGCCCAGCAACAGCCCCAAAACATCACTGTTCTAGAGGAGATCTGCATGGAGGAATGGGCCAAAATACCAGCAACAGTGTGTGAAAACCTTGTGAAGACTTACATAAAACGTTTGACCTCTGTCATTGCCAACAAAGGGTATATAACAAAGTATTGAGATAAACTTTTGTTATTGACCAAATACTTATTTTCCACCATAATTTGCAAATAAATTCATTAAAAATCCTACAATGTGATTTTCTGTATTTTCTTTTCTCATTTTGTCTGTCATAGTTGAAGTGTACCTATGATGAAAATTACAGGCCTCTCTCATCTTAAGTGGGAGAACTTGCACAATTGGTGGCTGACTAAATACTTTTTTGCCCCACTGTATATATATATATATATAGAACCAAACCATGAAAGCAACAATCAAAAACTAGAATGGGAAGGGAAGGCTCATAGAAATTAGTCTTAAGGCCTACTTTGAAGGCCCTAACAGTCTGAGCAGCCCTGAGATTGTCAGGAAGGAAGTCCCAAAGGCACAGTGCTTGGGAGCAAAAGAAACGGCCCTCGTTGTATGTATCCAGGTCCTGGTGGCATGGAGCTGTTTGGCATGGCTTAAACTTAATCTGCGTGGAGGTTCCTAGTGTGAGAGTAGGCCTGACAGGCAGATGAGTCCGAATCAAGTTATTCAGAAAGTGAATAAAAGGTAAATTACAATATTTCACAAATTAGCAAATGTTTTACATGTCTGATTTCCACCATCCTCACTCCCATTCATTATTGTCACTATAAGCAACAAAACACACAAGTCAACATCACAAAACTCTAACAATCAGGACAGAAAAGGCCACACTAATGTTTAGCGTACAGACTGTTGTGTCTCTGACTGATTAAATGAGATGACAGGCAATTTTCTCAAATCGATTACCTAACGTTTAACCTCTTGACGCTAGGGGTCAGATTTTTTTACATTTTTTAAATAACGTTCCCAAGGTAAACAGACTATTTCTCAGGTCCAGATCGTAGAATATGCATATAATTTACAGATTAGGATAGAAAACTCTCCAAAGTTTCCAAAACTGTCAAAATATTGTCTGTGAGTATAACAAAACTGAATCTGCAGGCGAAAACCTGAGTAAATCTAACCCGGAAGTGATTTAAAAATTTTTTAATCTGTGTTTCCTTGCCCGTCTTTCTTCCATTTAAAGGGGTATCAACCAGATTCCTTTTCCAATGGCTTCCTCAGGCTGTGACCAGGCTTTAGACATAGTTTCAGGCTTTTATTTTGAAAAATGAGCGAGATTCTTCAAAAGTAGTCAGGTGTCCTTTGATTAGTTCCTGCGCGCGAGAGGGGTAGCTCTCCATTTTCTTTCTCTCTTTTATTGAATAGGTTACGGTCCGGTTGAAATATTATCGATTATGTTTGTTAAAAACAACCTGAGGATTGATTATAAAAAACATTTGACATGTTTCTAC
The DNA here is from genome assembly GCF_045679555.1 of Salvelinus alpinus. Taxonomy (NCBI): domain Eukaryota; kingdom Metazoa; phylum Chordata; class Actinopteri; order Salmoniformes; family Salmonidae; genus Salvelinus; species Salvelinus alpinus. The sequence goes on from NC_092107.1 coordinate 7,874,179, forward strand.
GAACATTACGGATACTTTTGGAATTTTCGTCGAACGGAACGAGGCTTTGGTTTTCTGAACATAACGCGCAACCCAAATGGCGTTTTTTTTGTTATAAAAGTAATATTTAAGTCTAACTGTTCTAGCATTGATTGATACACTCACAAAAGCTTGGATTGCTTTCGCTGCAAAGCATATTTTCAAAATCTGACACGATAGGTGGATTAACAACAAGCTAAGCTGTGTTTTGGTATATTTCACTTGTGATTGCATGATTATAAATATTTTTTGTAAGATTTTTGAATCTGATACGTTTGGGAATTTTCTTCTGCCTTTCAGTACCGGAATGAGGCTGTAGTTTTCTGAACATAACGCGCAACCCAAATGGCGTTTTTTTGTTATAAAAGTAATATTTATCGAACAAAAATAACATTTATTGTGTAACTGGGAGTCTCGTGAGTGCAAACATCCGAAGATTATCAAAGGTAAGCGATTAATTTTATTGCTTTTCTGACTTTCGTGACCATGCTAATTTGGGGCTAGCTGTTCTAGCATTGATTGATACACTCACAAAAGCTTGGATTTCTTTCGCTGTAAAGCATATTTTCAAAATCTGACACGATAGGTGGATTAACAACAAGCTAAGCTGTGTTTTGGTATATTTCACTTGTGATAGCATGATTATAAATATTTTTTGTAATATTTTGCGCACTGCAATTCAGCGGTTGTTTAGGAAAATGATCCCGCTAAAGGGATCCGTAGCGCAGAGAAGTTTACGTGATTGAATTAAACCATGCAACAATTAACTCATTAATAACCTGGGGCACCACGGAGGAGTGTTTATAGAGCTTCTGTCTTCCGAATAAACTCTCTTAAAGATCTGAAGATCTTTTATATCAATAGCAGTCAAGTATTAATCGTCACCTTATTCAGTCTCATTCTGATTGTCGTAAAGTACTTGGTTATCTGCACGACCCTGGCTAACAAGTTGAATCAGCAATACACAAATTGGCTTAATTATTTATTTACTAAATAATCACACACACGATTACTAATCATGTCATGAAAAGCCCCTAGTGGACTAACCCGATATGACGGCTGGTTACACAAAGGAAGGGGGTTGGGTTTGAATGATAGAGCGGGAAGACTGAGGGACAAAGGAATTGGGTCTCTATCGGACATTGAGAAGCTGTGTTACCGTAAATACACAATATTATGCATTCTAATAACCGCCCATTCGGAAAAGGAAAATTCAAGATATATATTTATTCTGAGATGCGCTTCGATAGATGGCTCGAAGATGGTAGACTGGTTTGCCCAGCAGAGATCGTCATTGTCCTTTGAAGAATCTTTCTGTTCGTCTTGTTGTAGAGCGGATATGCTGAAGTACTCTGTCGTTCTTAGGAGATTGTTTGTCCTTTCCTAGGCCAGGTACATTTACAGCTGCAGTTGATAACTCGACATCTTGGATGTATCACTTCTTATTTATTGAATAATAGTTCAAAGTTCATACAAAGTTACCATAATCAGCTCGTGCTGTATTCTGGCTGGTCTAGTCGAAATTCACCATTCCAACATGGTGATCGTCACCTCCACATTGAAATTCGCTCTTCTAAACGTTAAGACAGCAGTCCTCACATTTCTGGAACTAAATGTTAATGATCGATACGGGGGCTTTTGTACTAGGGAGGAGAAGGGGCGTGTTTCATCCTTCAAACCAATGTCTGTGCTCCCGTGGGTGGGTTTACTGATTGAGCATAAGTTTATTTATGAAACAATTCTCTCATTTAGAAGCTAAAATCACATTTTATATTCTCACAAATAGTTTCATGTTTAATCACATAAGTTTTGCAATATTTTGATGTAAATCTGATAACTAGAATGTGTAGACTTTCAAAGATACAATTCTGTCATCCTATCATCAGTAACAATCTACCAAAACAATGACTGATCTGACATCATATTCTTTAAGTACCAACGGTCCCTTCCATTACAGAAATATTCAACTTTCTGATGTTACCATCCTGTAGAGTATTTCTCTGTGGTAACAGGGTTTTCCAAAAGTCCATTCTGTAGAGTGGAGAGAGAGAGTTTAGGTATTTATGGGGGGGGGAGTCATAAACCGGTGGGGGGGAGGAGAGAGAGACTGAATTCTAAACTAAGGCTGCCAAGTTTGATACAACTTCAATTAGAACTGACGTGTCAAGTGAGAGATGTCAAAGCCCTTTAGCCCAACAATGGCAGGAGAGTCGCACTGTCTACTCCAACCAAATGGAGAGGCCTTATAAGCTGCCAAGCTCTCCCTTGAGAAAGATATCCCCACCCCGAGCGGGTCAGACCAGACCTCTTCATTATATAACAGACGAGCAACCCCAAGCGGAAAGTCAACCTCCCAGCACAGAGTACTACTCCCTCATCGAAATGAAGGATACATTTACCCAGCTGGAGGTAAGGCAGGTGGAGCTGGAACAGCAGGTGATTACACTCCAGTCAGTACAGACCCAGACAACAGTCCAGCACAACCTCAATAAAGAAATTGAATAAATGAACTGAGCAAACCAGAAACCTTTCAATATATACATTTAAACATGATTTTAAAACGATTTAAATATAATACATGGAAATGTTGTGGGACCATAGTAGATGAAGAATCAATATTTTTTAGATTGAGTATTTATTTGGTCATTATGTTAGTATATTATGTGTGTTATATGTAAAAATGTGTTTGTATTATAAATTGTATTTTAATGTTTAAAGACTCTTGGAAGATTAGTCCAAATGGGGACTAAAAGAGATCCCAATCAAATCAAATAACCATGTGGCGAAATCCTGCACGGAGCCTTCACCGTGCGCTGCCACTTTAAGAGCGCATGAGCAGTAAGAAATGAGGAATTAAAGACAGCTCGTTCAGCTCTTTGGGGAGGTGCTCTTGGGTGGCGCGACAGTTTGATTGTGTGTGCTATGCTGCAGAAGTTTTGTTTGTTTTCAGCGTATGTAGTTATAAAGTATTTAACTCAATCATCGGTGTGACCGCTCTACGTCGTGGTTGTTTTCGTTTGGGACCGCGACGGTTATGGATCGCATGGATTAGTAGCAACATTGTTGCGAAGCTATGAGCTATAAGCTACAAACCAACAAACCATCGGACAGTCAGACAGTAAACCTGCACGCCTGAAGACCACAGCTAAGATCTCTCGTTCCCTTTCTCTCTTTCTCTTCCCTCTATCGTTCCAGTGCTTTACCCTGCAACAGACTCTCTATTTTCTCAATGCACTTCCCATTGAAGTTCATTGGAGCTGGGCTATTATTGCCCTGCCAGAAGTATTTGGGTGGACATTTTAGTTAAAAGGGAGGTTGCTTTAATGTTGTGTATTGTTAT